>NW_018397264.1:6128286-6151193 GCF_002168275.2 Theobroma umbraticum
AAAGAATTATGCACCAACTACTGAATTAAATGTTCAAGTGCAGCTGTCTATTTAGACTTTGTTGCAATTATATTAAGAACTTTTGTGATCATGTCCAGAAAGAATATTACCAAGTGCTAATCATTCATTACCGCGTTTTTTTAAATAAAAAAAAATGGGAAATTTGAAAACTTTAAAAGCAATCAAAGCTTTTGAGTGTAGTGCTATTATTTTGGAGCCAACCCAAAATCTCAAAGGAAAATGTAATCAGTGAAAAGGCAGGAAAGTGAGGGGTGATGGGCTGTGAGGACATTCACATGGCTTTGCCTTTGCAGGGTTGGCTGGTTTCTTAAGAGAGTTCTTTTTGTCTTAAATGACCACAATTTAGGTCATGATTACTGTGCATTTGGTAAGTATTCTTCTTCCAATGCAAAAACTAAGGCTTCTAAAAGGGCCTAGAATTCATATTGTTTAATGTTCCCCTTCCATAACCCAAACTTCTGTTTTACAGTTTTGTACCAATTCTTTAGGAGTATGATGATTCTCTCTCCCTCTCTCTCTCTCTCTCTCTCTCTCTCTCTCTTTTCTTTTGGAATTCGCACTAAAGAAACTGTTTGATGGTAGAGTTAGATTGTCAGAAGCATAGCCTTCAGTCAGTGTCTTATTCACTGATCAATTTTGTTTTGTTCATCCCAAAACAAGACCAAATAATTCAGTCTTGTGTCCCTAGCATTGTCTTTAAACAGCACCTATGTAGCTTTCTCATTTTTCCAACTCTGAAAGCACAACTGATCTTTTTTTCTTTTTTCCCTTCATTTCATCTATTCACCAGATTCCCCTGTTTTCAGCTGTCACTATGTTAATGAACTTAATTAAGGAGTTCAAGTAGCATGGTAATATGGGTTTTAGATGGAAACCTAAGATTTGAGCTATGTTACTCTATCTACAACATGAGGCCAGAGGGTGAAAAACATGGTGAGAGCAGCAAGGAGGAAGGTTGTTGCCTTCCCTTGCCGTACCGTAGCCTCCCATAATGAAGAGAGGCACATGGGTTTTAACACTGAAAACGGCTGAAACAGCTTTGCCCCATAACGGGAAGGCTCTCTCAGTACGATCACACTACGATCCCAGAGTATCAATTAAACACTTTTGACATTCAACAGATGTAATCAGCTGTTCTCTGCCACCTGGACCATTTCCTTACTTTTTGTTTTAATTCATGTTACTGTTTTATTGTAAAATAAAATGAATAACAGAAAAGAAAATTGAGCCATTAAACACAGTCATTAAGAATTGTTCGTACTAGTTTAAAACAACAGAACAAAGGATACCAACGGGTATCTTTTATCCTGATATGTATGAATAGCCGATTTGATTATACACGAAGTTCAAATTTTATTTAGATTTAAAATAAGTTCCATCAAAAATTTAAATAAAGTATAAATATCACTCTATAAATACGCGATACTTGAAATATGATTGTATAAATATTCCAATAATATCCTATACTCAATATTTTAAACTCAATTATATATATATTATACATATAATTTATTAATGACTTTTATTAATAATTAAATTATAAAGTGAAGAAGATATTTATTTAATTTTGGATAAAATATTTTTATTTTTAATTTTTAATTATAATTACATGTCAATTTATTAATTTTTAAAATAAACAATCCTTTTTCATTAAATAAATTTACTGAATAAATATGAAATGTCAAAATTGTCCCTTTGTTCTTTCTCTTTTCCTTTTTACTATTTTCCTCTTTTTTTCAAGCCAGTCAGATACGCTCCCCTTACGTCGTCAACCGACCACCCCGCGCCCCAGCAGATGAGTGCGCGAGATCTGTGTTCCCAAGATAGCACGGGGGTGGGGGGAGAGTGGACCGTAAGGAAGCGAGATCCGACCGGAGCCAGAGTTGGCACTCCTTGGCCGAACCTAGATCTAACAAGAGCCAAAAGCAGAGTTATTTTTTAATAGAAAAAAAAATTAAAAATGAAAAATATTAATTTATATAATATAATAATTTTTAAATTAAAAAAATAAAATTATTGTTTTAATATTGTCACGTTGTTAAATTAATGAAAATATTAACCAGACTGAGTAACGGTTGGACTTATGAATCTGCCTGGAGAACGACTAAAAGTTAGAGGCCGGATATTTTGGTGTGATGGCTGGTTAGGTGACGGAGAGAGTGGAAGCTTCTGGATATCAGGCTGAAGAAGAAAGAAGAAAGGGGGCTTGGAGATCGAGGGAGGAACACCGTAGGAGTAGAGGAGTGAGGGGATGGCTGTCCGTCGGTGGTTTGGTTTCTTCACAATTTATCTCCGCTGAATCTATTACAGGAGAACTGAGAACTGCAAAATAGAACCAAACAAAGTTTAGTCGAAGCAAAAAAGAAAGAAAAAATGCCGCCATTACCATGAACTTACTACGAGACCCGACATGGAAACCAGAATCCAACTCCGACCCACGAATCATCCATGCCCAAGCTCTAAAATCCCCACGCATCGATCGGTCCGTTTACAACAATCTAATCACCCTCTACTCCAAAAACAACTTCCTCGCTTCCTCTCTCCGTGTCTTCAATCAAATCCCATCACCCAACATCGTCTCATGGACCTCCCTCATCTCAGCTTACTCCAATTCCCCACACTCCCTCACCTTTTTCCTCTCCATGCTTCGCCACCCTATCCTCCCCAACCAACGTACCTTAGCCTCTCTTTTCAAAACCTGCGTTTCCCTCCGCGTTACCTTTTCTTGGCCTTTCTTTGCACGCTCTTTCCTTTAAACTTTCCCTCAATACCCAGCCCTTTTCTGGTTCCGCATTGATTAATTTTTACTCCGCACATCGCCTTCCGGTGGACGCAAGGAAAGTGTTCGATGAGATGCCTGAACGAGATGAAGTTTGTTACGCGGCAGTGATTGTTGGGTTGGCGCGGAATTCTAAGCCAGTTGAATCTTTGTCTTTGTTTGCTAAAATGAAATCTTGCAATGTGGGTTCTACTATGTATAGTGTTTCCGGGGCGTTAAGAGCTGTTGCGGATTTGGCTGCCTTGGAGCAATCTAGGATGATTCACGGGCACACGGTGGTTACTGGGTTTGATAAGAATGTGATAGTGGGGAGTGCTTTGGTTGATGGATATGGGAAAGCAGGGCTTGTTTTGGATGCAAGAAGGGTTTTTGATGAGAATATTGAGGTGATGAATATTGTCGGGTGGAATGCTTTGATGGCAGGTTATGCACAGCACGGGGATAAGAATTCAGTGATTGAGTTGTTTCGGTTGATGGAGAGTGAAGGGTTTGTGCCTGATGAATATAGTTTTCTGGCTCTGCTTTCGAGTTTTTACAATGCAGGTTTGGTTGGAGAGCAGAGATGTGGTTGAAGAGGATGAAACTGGAGTATGGTATAAACGGCGCTTGAGCATTATACATGTTTGGTGGGTG
Source organism: Theobroma umbraticum (assembly GCF_002168275.2). Lineage (NCBI taxonomy): Eukaryota > Viridiplantae > Streptophyta > Magnoliopsida > Malvales > Malvaceae > Theobroma > Theobroma umbraticum. The sequence goes on from NW_018397264.1 coordinate 6,131,720, forward strand.
CGTTGGGGAGAGCTGGGCAGTTGGAGTATGCGGAGAGGATTGCTATGACAATGCCGGTTAAGCCTGATGCTGCTGTGTGGAGATCGCTGCTGTCAAGTTGTGCTCATCATGGTGCAGCAGATATGGCTTTGAGAATGGCTAGGAGGTTGTTGGAGTTGGATCCTGATGATGATTCAGCTTATGTGATAGCTGCAAATGTCTTATCAGTTGCAGGGAGATGGGATGAGGTTGCAGAAATGAGGAAGTTGATGAAAGATAGGAGGGTGAAGAAGGAAGGCGGGAAGAGTTGGATTGAAGTCAAGGGGAAGGTTCATGTGTTTTGGGCAGGGGATAGGAAGCATGAGAGGACTGAAGAAATATACACCAAGTTGGCGGAGTTGATGGAAGAGATTGAGAAACTAGGGTACAAACCCGTCTGGCATGAGATGTTGCATGAAGTAGGGAAAGGGGAGAAACGAGAAGCACTTTGGTACCACAGTGAGAAGTTGGCTTTAGCATATGGGATAGTGAGTGATGCAGCACCACCAGGGAAGCCTCTGAGGATCATAAAGAATCTGCGGATTTGTAAGGACTGTCACGAGGCTTTTAAGTACATAAGCAGAGTGATAGAGAAGCAGATCATTGTAAGAGATGTTAACAGATACCATAACTTTTCTAATGGTAGTTGTACTTGTAGGGAGTTTTGGTAACTTATAAAAGTCTTCACCTTTTTTCTCATTTAGACTTAAAACAACCAATTTTGAACTTGTTTAAGCTGCCCTGTTTCTTCACCTTCCTTCTCCGGGGAATACCTCAACTCAACTTCCAAGTTTCCATCAATTCTCAAGCATTCTCATTCCAAAACCAGATGACTGGCATCTTCAAACCATTGATTGTACCAACAATCTAAAAGCAGTCATTTTCAGAGCTAAATTGATCTCTTGACTCTGAGCAGATCATATTTAAGGCACCCATTTACTTGATAGTAATGTATTTTACATTTTTTATTTAATTTCCCATTCATTTTCTCATTATAAAGCAATATTATCAACAACAAAAATTTGAAAAGCAAATCAAAGCAAATCTTCTATGCATTGCTCCAATTTCAATGATTTCCTAAATTCCAGCAATACCCATCAAGGAAATCATGAAACTGAATACTTCTCAAACAATAAAATCTCATACAATCCTCAAAATAAATCTAATCCAAAAAAATCCAATGAAGCATCAATATACGAAATTCTAGAACAGCCCACAAACTAAACCGTAGAAGCGAATATTCCTTTTTACTTTGGAGGGGAGGGCGGAGGGGGTGAGCCGAGGAGGCTCTGCTGCTGCAACTCCATATCATTGAATTGCTGTTCACGGTCCATCTCGATGATGAGTGGGACAACGAGGACCAGGAACGTGGTTCCCGCATACCAGGCGGCTTTTCCCGTGCTCTTCAACAGCTTCTGGGTAACGTAGGCGGCGTCGTTGGCCGCTCTCTTGGTGACGTCGGTTATCGGGGAGCCCGATACGGCGCGGAAGAGTCTAGCGACGATGCCCATGTCGTCGTTGTCGCCGGAGCCTAGCCTTTTGCCTTGCCCAGAGAAGGACATGTTTCTTTCTTTTTGGGGAATTGAAGATAAAAGTAAAAATGAGAGGACAGAGGACGAAGAGAAGGGTTTTTCCTAAAACCCTTTGCCCAATAAAATTTTGCTCATTGTCGCTGAGGTGCTTTTCTTTGGTGGGTTTGGGAATGCGTTCAAAATGGCTATGGGCTGCTTTTATGGGACCGCATGAGGATATTGTCTTTTTGTAAGGAAAGAAAATCGGATGAATGGTTGGACCAAGAGATATGTAAAGGGCTATGGAGTGACAGCCACACTTGTGTGTAATTGGATTGGAGGGTTAGGAATTGAAGTAACCTCTTATAATGAAATGCTTATGGCTTATAAAATAAATAAATAAAATTTAGCTCCTTTGCTTGTTTTCAACATTCACACTGTTTCGTAATGGGCTTTTTGGATTTGCCTCCACCCAAGCATTACTCAAACGAGGGTAAAATCTCTCTTTATATAATGCAAGCATGAGAAGGGTAAGTCTAACATATGTTCTACTTTAACAGAATTGGATATGAGGGTATTCATTACCATATCCCTGTTAACAAGGCCACTACTCAACCCGAATCCTCTGCACACAACTAGAGATGTGTTGCACACCCAAGGTACTGATATAGCGAATCCTATACCACTCCCGGCTTTCCCATTGCTGCATGTTTGTTTGTTCCCTATGAGGACGTCCTTGTATGCTTTGCAAACCCTGGAGACATACTTTCCTACTGGCAGAATACGCTGGTAGAAGTATGAAATGGATTCGTTGGGGTTTGAGATATCGGTGTCTGCATGGAGGTTCAGCACCACAGTGCCATGTTTGGGGTGGAGTTGGTCACTGAGAGACTTGAGAAAGGGGCAATGTGGATCCCATAGCTTGTTAGGGAAGATGTCATCGCCATCATAAGCATCAATGAAGATGATATCGTACAGATTGTTGTTCTCTACAACAAACTTCTCAGCATCTGATTCGTAGAGGTAGAGCCTCTCATGGATGCCCTTCCACATTACTTCATTAATAATATCAGGTTTTGACAAGGCACGTTTGCCTGATGGGGTCATGACAGAGACAGCTGGGAAGCCCATTGCCTGGACTGATGCTGCAATGACAATGGGGTCAATTTCAACTGTATGGATCACGGCACCTGGAAGAAGCAGAGAATCCAAGGTCAGTTGATGTGGATGCATGTCAATGATTTAACTCAATCAATTCAGTAGGACATCTAGAAAACCGAATTATTTGTTCACCTCTTAGACTAAGGAATACCTTACTTGAGGAAAGTATTAACCAAATACATGGCTTAAATGAGAAGATACGTGGTGTCCCATACTTTCGAGTGTGAGGAATCTGTCTTTGGTGCACATTAGTTGATTGAATTTTTTCTTGCTCATAAAGAAGAAAATTTTCAACTACCATCAATACTGAGCTAGCAAACAGGTTTATAAACGAAAAGATAACTTCTACCTTGAATTTTATTAGCCAGAAACAATGGCAAGCTTCCCCCACCATGACCAATGCATAGAATATGCATCCTTTTCTTCCCATGTACTGCAGCCATTAGATCGTAATTACAAGATGCTATAGTAGACAATCCAAGTGACACCATACTCTTGACATCTGCAACAGTACCATCAAATGTATCATAAGATTAGTTAAGCAAACATTAAAATGCAAGAGAAAGAATACATACATTCTCTTCCAGCAATCTAGCTTACATCTTAAGAACATACATTCTATTACTTCACAAAAGAAAGTGTGTGGATGCATGTGTGACAATTTGAGTTAGTCCAGTGGTTTATTCCAAGAAATATAGAAATTGGTAGAAACTTATAACTTCTCAAATCATTAATCTTTCACAGGAACACACCACTCATTCCTGCCAGCATCCTTTTATTGATGTGGATGTTAATAAAGACAGCTAAGTAGACATGAAAGAGCTCACCCTGTCCTAAATCGGTCAAAAGAGATTAGAAGATACAGATGAGGAAGCAATATTCCTTTTTTGACAGATAAGCTACTCAAAAAGAGATAAGGAAATATAGAATAGGTAGTATAAACTAAAACGGAGATATAATGAGAAAGTGCCTATCCTGACGAGCTACCATCAGAGTTAAGATTTGTGACGCTCAATAAAATTCTATCGGCAAAGAAATGAGAGAATATGATGCTGAATAGAAGACAAATTGAATGAGGAGCAGTGGAGCAAACACAAGACTGGATACATAAGAGCATCAAATGTATGAGAACGAAAATAATATGAAAATTGACCCACCAAGTAGATCTTTGGAAGAAACATTAGACAAAAGACAAATTTTAAAAAGAACTAAAGGAGCAATTTACATGGAATAGCCAGACATTGTGCCTGCTGCATAATGCATATAGAGCCAGGTTCAGTTTTCCGGTAAGCAGCCATTATTTTAACTGTACTTTGGCGAGTATTATCATTAAAGCGAAGGACACGCCATTGATATCCGAGTATTCTAAAATGTCCATTATGTTCATAACCTGGATCAATCTCTGCATATCTTTGCTGAAGCCACTTCTCTGTTTCTGGCCAGTAAACTCTGTTCTGCAAAAACTTAAAAGCAACTTATCATCTATTCTCTACATCAAAAAGACCAATTCACTTTGTAGAAAAGAATTTCGCTGCAGCTTAAAGCTCTAAATTACAAGTACTCCCACCGAAAGAAATTAATTACTGTACTCAAACCCGAGACGAAAATGGTAGAGAATTTGCATACCTAAAACAATTGGAAACCCAGAAAAGGTTTCCGAAACCAATCAAAGTTGATGCAAAAATGAGGAAAAAAGAGAAAGGGATGTAAAGAAACTGACCGGTCTAGAAGACGGGTAAGCGAGGACCGAGACAATGCCGTTCCCTTTCTCGGAGACGGTGTGGAAGACGGTGTTTCCATTGAATTCGGATTCGGATTCGGACCCCCACCATTCAGATGAGTAAAACCAGTCACCTTCATCCACTATTTGGCGTGGTGCCGCCGTGCACAACCGCCGGTGCATATTCCATCTCCAGCTCAACCCCGCTCTCCTCCACATTAATAAAGAATCAACAGAAAGAAGAAAAACCCTGATTCTGCCAAGTTCTACTAGGGCTTAAACCCTGAAGTTACTGAGGTTTTAGCCCAGCTTCTTCACAAGACAATGGCGACTGTAGAAGTTAAACTGTGGTAATTTGTTTTAGCCATTATTAGGCAGAAACATTTTGAATTTTTTTTCTTTTTTATTTGGGTAATTAAAATTATGCCACAGAAGGTCTTACCACGTGTGTGCAGCACGGCGAGCAATGGAGATGTGGCCTCTAAGTGGAAGCCAAGGCCCAAGAGACAGAAAACAGAAGAGAAAGCACAGAACGAGAGAGAGCCATTGAACATGGGAAGGTCAACTAAGGCAGGCGTATCCGATTCTGAAATCAGAGTATCAAACCCAACAGCTGACAAATATATGGAAGTGGGTCCCATTTAGCATTTGCTCATTCGACAACTCGACTCGACCCGACTCAACTCAACAAAACTCCCCTCATTTCCCAACACAAAAGCGTGATGCTTTCTCCCATTTAAACGTATAAGACACAAAGTTGACCACACCCCGGTGAATCTTGGCAACATCGAAAAACCAGGTTGTTTCAACATTTAAACGTATAAGACACAAAGTTGACCAAACCCCGGTGAATCTTAGCAACATCGAAAAACCAAGTTGTTTCAAACTTCTTTTTCCCTTCCTCCAAAGAAGAACAAAAGATCCTTTGGATACCGTTAAATTTCAATTTTTGTCGTTTGTTGTTTGATTAATTGATAAGCTCTAAACGGAAACATCCGCCAGGGAGATTCAACAGTTTGCTGTCAACAGCAGAACAAGCTCTCACAAGTCAAACCAGATAAAAACAAGTTGGTGGTTTTTTTTTTTTTTCATTTTTAACCTCTCTTGCAGATTTGATTATTGATAGTTTGATTTTGTTCTGAGATGGGGTTATATTATTGTTTGGAAATTTTAGTGTATCCAAGGGTGAAGGTGAGAGAACAAGACCAAGATGATCAATATGCTATGCATGATAACAAGATAAGCTCTGTGTTGTCTTTGAAGGATGTTTTGTTTCTCTCCATGCTTGATTCTTATTTTCCAGGTATTCTCTGCTTTGCTGGTGCTTTTCTGTTTCATCCTTTCTTAAAGTTTTTATTGTTCTGTAAGTCAGCTTCCTTTAAAACTTGGATATGCATTTTAGCAGCATGGAATCATTTGTCAACATATTTGGCTTTCAGGGGGTGGCGGGTGTTTGATCATTTTTCTGATTAATTTGATATTTGGTCAAAGTTTGGAACTTCTACTTTTTGAAGACATCTATCTATGACCATAACAGAAAAAAGATTCTAATTTGTTGATTGATATATATATTCATGTTTGTTACCTAAGGCAAAAGATGCCTGCTTAAAAAGTTTTTTGTTTAAGGATAAAGTTTGAGGGATGATCATGATCATATGTTTGATCTACTCATGAAACCAGTAGTAATGATTCGAAGTTCCCTACATGTTTCAAGTTTTTAACTTTCTCATGCTAATTTTCAACAACGATGTCGGTATGCCTACTTTCGGAACATTTTAAAGCTATGATGAATCTTCTTTTCAATCTGTTGATGATCGGTTGGTATATGGTCATAATAGCTTTTTTAATTATTGACAGTGAAAACACCCCAGGATGTTTCTCCGATGGCTAAAGCCAGAATTCCAGAGTCTTATGCGCCAGAAGTAGAGAAGCCTTCAGATTCTGCACCTCCGGGTAGACATTTACCCTCATGCTACTCGTTCTATGCAACTGTCTAATTTGCTTCAGTACAAGATTTTTGAATTCATTTAATCTAGTCTACTTGATTTGCAGAATCTGAGAAGAACAAGAAAGAAACTGATGAGGAGGATAGACCAAATATTAGAGTCAGTTTGACTCCACGTCCTCGGGCTGTCATATCTAGCCCTGGTAACTACATTTTAACTCACTCTTAGATGGAGCTTTAGACTTTTTTTTCTTCCTTCAACAGAATCGAAGTTGTTTGTGCTGTATGGCTCTGTGGCTACAGGAAACATTTATGGCTACAAGAAACATTTATGTTGTATTTGAGGCTCTGAAATGTATGCTGCAATGTTTCTTGATACTCATACTGTTATTGATGATAGGATAGAGGTTAAAACTTTTCTTGCTCATTTCATCCATTAGAAGATGGATAGTTTGCTGATAATCACTTCTTTAGATATCGATAGTGGTCATTTCCTGTCCTTGGGCCTTTGATGCTATTTCTTAAAATGAACAAATCATATTAAAGCCTCAGAAAAATAACAGGATACAATTTAAGCGATGATTTGCTATCTATAGTGTTGGTGTAATTTATTCTAGTGCTTTGAAATGAGCTAATCGGTCTATGAAAAAGGCTTTGCAGCATCATTAGAAAACTTAATGCATTAAATAGAACAATAATTGCAGGTGGAGCTCTGGGCTACATGTAGTATCATGAAATAATCTATATGATGATTCTTTAAGATGAAGGACTCACATTTTATGGTTTTTCTTGAATGTAATGATGTTTAATTGGCTGAGATGGAGGACACAGAAACAACAAATAATTACTTTTCTGGTTTAATGCTCAAAAATTGCTGCAACATTTACTTGATGTGTTTGCACTTCTCTGTGTACATACCATGAAGTTCTCTAACTCATACCTTTCTGCAATTTTTTATTTAGACAACGATGCAGTGATTGGGAATAATAACAGGATTAAAGGGGAACATCGCACAGCTTTGAAGAATCATTTTACAGTTCAAAACAGACACGCGACCCGAAGCCATATCTTTGCCAGAAGTCCTGTGAGGACAAGAAAGTCCAAGGATGATGCTGACTGTAATTTTGATGTTAAAGCAAAGAAAGGGTCAGGAACAACAGTTTCAAGTCAGAGAAGACACCATAGAACTGAAAGGCCAAGCTGGCAAGATCCATAGAAATTTAGGTGTATGAGCATTTTCCATTGGGCCTATACACTTACTTGAAGCTGATAGTCTTCAATTAGAGTGGCACCTTCTTTTTGGTTTTTCTATTTATTTTTTACTTAACCTTCTTTTCTTTTTCTTTTTTTCTAGTATGCAAACAGCATATTCCTTGTGACAAGCTTCTACTTGTCTTTAACAGAACAGAGTTATTGAGAGAGGATATGTTACAGAGTTTATACAGAGTTATTGAGGAAAAAAACAAAAAATCCACCTCCTTGCGCTGTGAAAAATATTAAAAGAGCAGAAAGGGAATGAAGGGTTATCAATCATGGGTAGTTAGTGATGATGGTTCTGTCAATGAGGGTGGCCAAGATGCACCCAGCTTTGGTGGATGGGATGAGCTAGATTGAATGGGATCGATAAGAATGTCATCAACAATGGCAAGCAGCTCAAAAAAGACAACAAACGAGAAGGGCAAGTTGAGTACGAAAAGAAATACAAGTGATGCACCTTTGCTGTTGAGATTGTTGTTTGCTGTTTTCCCATTTTTAGGTTCCATGGCTAAACTGTTCTGGTGATTCCGTCTAGCAAGCCTAAGGTCGGATCATGACAATCTTTGCTCTGTTGTGTTTAGGCAAAGCTACGGTATGAGGGTTTATTGTTCCAGTTCTTGCTCAACTATGTTATAGGCCATGCTTGCAGACGGATCACTCATGTTAATACATCATTATACAAGTCTACTTATGAGCATATACCCATGTTCTTGTTTTTGTTTTAGTTTGAGATTTGTTTGAATGTTGAAGCAGAATAGAGCCATGTGGTCTAGACATCTGTTGTGTGGTTTTAGCAACCAGAGCTATTTTACCTCTTTTTCAGCTTTCATCTTAGATTCTTGGGGTTCATTTAGTGCATTGCTTGGCATCAACTGTTTTTTCTTAAAATCCTGTCGAATAACATGAAAGTAACATAGGAATGAAACCAGTTCACGTTTTATTAACTGTCTCCTGCTTGCTTAGAAGGACATCATACGAAGATGAGAAACAAAAAAAATGAAACAACACGGTTATAAAAAACCCGAAACTTGGGTTCAGAGGAGTTCCTCCAGTCTCAAAGCATTGACCTGTACCTTGTTGTCCATTGTGCTGTTTATTACACAGCTCCACATTCATTAAGGTCGCAATGGTTTGGATCCAAGATCTTTACACATCTCTTCTGTGCATCAATCTATGGTACCATTGATACAACTGCAAGAACAAAAATCAAACAAAACAAATTAAGTTTCAAACCCCAAGTAAAAAAATAAAACCATAAGGATTTTAACTGGACTCTTTGATTAAAATGGATGATCATTGAATCAAATACTTGGATGTTAGAAGGAATAAACAAAGCAGACCAGTAAAAAAGAGAGTAAGGATGAGAAAACAAGTGAGAGCATATGACTTAGCCATGACAAAGCAATTTCAATGTTGACCCTATAATTTTGCATAAGCATTTAGCAATTACATAAAGCTTTTAGAATTCCTATTGAGAGAAATAATCCAAGGAATTGTGGGATTGATATGAAGTAAATTTGTCCAAATATGAAAGAAAATTCGACAGATTTGAAGCAAATATGGATATGAGCTTCCAGGCACTTGTTTTGACAATCCTCAATGGCAGTTGGATGGATACAATGTCTCTTGGCATGGTTTTGTGCATCAGTTTTAAGGTACCATTGACATAGTTGCAAGAAAATGTAATAAGCGATCAAATGAGAAAACAAAAGATTACTAAGTTTCAAACTCAAATAAGTAAGAGTTGGAGAGGGATAAAAGAAAAGAAAGCAAACCATTGACAAGGAGGGCAAGGATTAGAAAGTGAGTGAAAGAAAATTTGGCCATCTTTCACAATACTCAATCCCAAAAATCTTATGCTAGCTTTGTCTAGGAAATGCTTGAGTGTGTGAGTTAGCCTCCGGGGTTTGGAGGCGTATACATATATGAACAATGGAGAAATTGAATATAAAAACCAACCAAAATAGTAGGGTACAGTATCCTCAAGATCTAAAATCTTTTAGATACTCTTCTAGATCGACACCCTTATGTTTTTGGTTACTTGTTGACCTTAACTTGTGATATGACATTTTCAGATTTTTTTATATATAAATTCTTATGTTTAAAAATTTTGTTGATGTATTTTCAAATTTGAAAGAGTGTCTTTCAATAATATGACTATTGGAAGAACATCTCTAATCACAAGGTTATGTGACTATTGGATTGTTGAGTTTATCCATATGAAAGGTTATGTCACGTAATAAAGTGACTATTGAGTTAGCCGATCATTTCCAAGTTGTTCTAAGAAACTTGCATGTCTAGAAACACACCAAAGATGCGCAAAATGACTCAAACAGCCATCCAATGATGGACGAGATTATCCCATTTGTTATGATCTTTAGTTGAACATGTTCATAATCCTAACACCTTTTATCCTTCTGACTTCTGTGGTGGCAACTAACTCTTCTAGACAAATGGAATAAATAGTCTTCCTCACACTTCGTAGATATTCCTGCTTGTTTGGGAAATCTTTCCACAAAGAGATAACATTACCTCTTCTACAACTTATCACCAAGTGTATATAATAATTAATTATTTTCGTTCCCACAACTATGTGTATAGTGTCATATATATGCTGTTTCATATAAACTTTTGAACCTGATTCCTTGTAGTGAAGGGCACAGCCCAAGTCTCCCCAGCAAACCGATTTCGGCCACAGGTTGACAGCCTTGTCATCTTGTGTTATTTGGTTCTTTCCACGGTGGCAATATAACTTCATCCTCGATTAGCAGAATCTGACTTAAGATTCTTCAGGGTCTATCTCACAGTGCGGTAAGTCTTAAAACACAAGATTCTGCTGAACTCAAGGTGTGAACTGCAACTGTCTCCAGAAAGAAATATCTAATATGTGGCTAGCCACTGTTGTTTGCCTCAACCCAACTACACCCATGTTGCTTCCTAACTCCCTTCTCCTCCATGCGTGCTCGAATGCTCTCAGCATCTTCTCTTCGTCCACAGGAAAGATACATTTCTGCTAAAATTAAGTATACACCGGAGTTATGAGGTTCTATTTCCAAAACTCTTTCAGCAGCTATCACACCCACCTCAATGTTGTGGTGGATTCTGCAGGCTCCAAGCACAGCTCCCCAAACACTAGCTGGAACTTCAATTCCATCTGCTCTCATTTGATTAAGAAAACTCATTGCCTCATCTATGAGTCCAAATCTCCCCAACAGATCAACAATGCAAGTATAATGCTCAGTTGTTGGCTCAAGAAAGCATTTGTTTTTCATATAATCAAAGTAGTATTTACCTTGGTCTACCAGCCCAGCATGGCTACAGGCAGATAAAACACCAATAAAAGTTATTTGATTAGGCTTAATATCAGTTAATCTCATAAGCTCAAACATCTCGAGAGCTTTTTCAGCATTTCCATGGTGAGCAAATCCACATATTATAGAATTCCAAGAAATAACATCATGGCTCGGCATGGAAAAGAACTCCAGCAAAGCAGAGTGCAAGTCACCACATCTTTCGTACATAGTGACCAATGCGTTAGAAACTGCAGTGAAATTATTTAAACCTGACTTAACTACCTGTGCATGACTCTGCTTCCCAAGGTCTAAGCTTGGCAAATTTGAAGAAATGGTTAATAGACTAGTAAGTGTAACTTCATCAGGGGAGAAACCTGATTCTTTCATTCTGATGAAAATCTTAAAACCTTCTTCACCATAATCGGTTTCTCCCAACCCACTTATCATGGCATTCCACACAGTTACATCTTGAATTGGCATCAATTTGAAAACTTTAATCGCACTCCTAACCTCACCTACTTCAAAATATCCAACAATTATGTTCGTCCACGAAACAACATCATTATACGGTTGTTTCTCCAAAAATGCATGAGCTTCCTTGACAAGTCCATTTCTTATCAACCCCAACAAGATTGAGTTCAATGTTTTACAACATTTCATAGGCATTTCCATGAAATAACGCAAAGCATCTACTAATCGTCCACTTGTAACCAATCCACTCAGCAATAATTTCCATGAATCCAAATCCTTCTCAGGCATTTCCTGGAACAAAATTTCTGCCTTGTCAACACAGTCAAAGCCTACATAACCCTCTAGCATCACATTCCATGCACGAACATCCTTTACTGGCATCTCTTCAAAGAATTTACAAGCTTCGGCCATCCTTCCGGCTTTTGCAAGCCCTGAAATCATAACAGTCCAAGAAGCAACATCTCTATAACTCATTCTTTTAAAATACTCCTGAGCCAAATCAAACTTTTCACACTTCACAAGCCCTTCAATCACCAAGTTCCAAGATATAACATTTTTCCCTGGCATCTCCTCAAACACCTTCAACCCTTCCTCCAACATTCCATTCATAAAATACCCTCCAAGCATTGCATTCCACGTCACCACATCTCTACAAGCCATCCCTTCAAAAACTCCCCTTGCACCTTCCACATCATGACCAAGCATGAGCCCAGATATCAGAGTGTTATACGTAAAAATATCACGTTCTGGCATTTGATGGAATAAGGCCAAGGCTTTACTTAAAAACCCATTCAGAAAATACCCACGAATCATTGTATTCCAGGTGACAACGTTTTTGCGAGGCATTTTGTCAAACAGGTTCTGGGCTTCTCGGATAAGCCCATTTTTCATTAAATTTGAGATTTTGTAGTTGTGGGGTTTAAGGTTGGAGACTGTTGTGGATGTTTGGTTGGTTTTAAAGAATGTTGGGGCAGAAAAAGAGAGGTGTCTGGCGAGTTTTATAGGAAGAGTTGGCGTTGGTTTAGGTATGAACATGCCCAAAACCAGAGAGCAAGAGAAAGGTAAACAGGATTAATAAAAAAAGAGCGTGCAGTAGTAAGTTGGACTGATGATCCTATGTGCTGATCTTCACGACCGTACTCGTGTCAATCACTAATTGGTTAGAACACATATTTGCAAAACAACCAACTGAACCTCAGGTTGTATATGTAAAATGACCAAGGAAAAACTTCAAGGAAAGTCAGGACTGCAAATTGATTCTAAGTCATTGTTTGACACTATTTTTTACAAAATGAAATCAAGTTCAGATATTTCGTTTATTGTAAATCGTCAATTTTTATATTTAAATTATGTTTGGTTTCATATTTCAAAAATAATTAACATATATATATAATTTTAAAAAACTATATCTTTATGAGGAACTTGAATATCATGGTATTGGTAATTAATCAATAATCTATTGTCCACGTAAACAAGACCAAGATTTAGAGAATTGATAAAGAGAGGCTAAGGTGTGGAAAATGCAGATCCGGGATAAGACAAACTAATTAAGATTTTCGCAAGAAAAATTATCCAAGAGCAAAAAGAAGAATTAGCTCAAAAACTGAGGGACACGGTGGTGTAAATCAATATAGCAAAGCCATTTCCATTCTCGGATTGGAACTCTTAATTTGTTTCCTTCTAAAGCATTTTAAGAGTAAAATATGCAAATAACAAATTTAGCGATCGAATGGAGTTTAGAACAACAAATTGGATAGCTATTAAGTTAGATAAATAACTGAGTTTGGTGAAGAGCAAATCAACACTAGAAAATCGTGCAAATAATTTTACATCTTTATCTGAATTTTCTATTTTCTATATCTTCTTCTCGTCTCTAATTCTAGAAGAATCACCAAATTGGCAGATCTTCATAAGTGGATCCTAATTACTAGTACAATTTTTTGAAACTTGGAAATCATTTGGGGAAGTATATGCAATTTCTTATCCTTAATTAATTATTGCCACTGATTCTCTGAATTGCTCGGGATTCTGAAATTTTACAGCATTATTATGTGGTTGTTTCTCCAAAAATGCATGAGCTTCCTTGACAAGACCATTTCTTATGGACCCCAACGACACTGAGTTCAATGTTGTACAACATTTCGTAGGCATTAATTTCCATTAAACAACGCAAAGCATTTACTATTCGTAAGCAACCCACTCAGCAATAATTTCCATGAATCCAAATCCTTCTCAGGCATTTCCTGGAACAAAATATCTGCCTAGTCAACACACACTCAAAGCCTACATAACCCTCTAGCATCACATTCCATTCACGAACATCCTTGACTGGCATTTACAAGCTTCAGCCATCCTTCCGGCCTTTGCAACCCCTGAAATCACAACAGTCCAGGAAGCAGCATCTCTATAACTCAATTCTTTTAAAATTCTCTTCAGCCAAATCATACTTTTCACACTTAACAAGCCCTTCAGTCACCAAGTTCCAAGATATCACATTTTTCCCTGGCATCTCCTCAAAAACCGTCAACCCTTCATCCAACATTCCATTCAATGTTCATAAAATACCCTCCAAGCATTGCATTCCACGTCACCACATCTCTACAAACCATCGCTTCAAAAACTCCCCTTGCACCTTCCACATCATGACCATGCATGAGCCCAGATATCACGGTGTTATACCCAAAAATATCACGCTCTGGCATTTGATGGAATAAGGCCAAGGCTTTACATAAAAACCCATTCAGAAAATACGCACGATCCATTGAATTCCCGGTGGCAACGTTTTTGCGAGGCATTTTGTCAAACAGGTTCTGGGCTTCTTGGACAAGCCCATTTTTCCTTTCATTGGAGATTTGGCAGTTGTGGGGTTTGAGGTTGGAGACTGTTGTGGATGTTTGGTTGCTTTGAAAGGATGCTGAGGCCTGGCGAGTTTTATAGGAAAAGTTGGGTTTAGTTTAAAAAGGAACATGCCCAAAAGCAGAGAGCAAGAGAAAGGTGAATAAGATTGATAAAAGAAAAGAGTGAACAAAACTAAGGTGGACTGGTGATCCTATGTGCTCATCCTCACGACCGTACTCGTGTCAATCAGTAATTGGTTAAGAATATATATCTGCAGAACAACCAACTGAACCTCAGCTTGAATACGTTAAATGACTAAGGAACAACCTCAACGAATGTAAAGACTGCAAATAGATTCTAAGTCATTGTTTGGTACTATTGTTTACAAAATAAAATATTTCATTTATTATATATTGTCATTTTTTTTATTTAAATTATGTTTGCTTTCATACTTTCTTGTAGGTAAAGTTATGTTTCATCATTATTTTAAAAATAATGAATACATATATAATGATTAAATATATAAATATGCTCTCGAATTATATTAAGAAAATCAATTTAACTTTAATCCATTTGTTACGTTCAAATAAACTCATCAACTCTTATATTATCTTAAATAAGCTTCTTTCACTAACTATTAACTAATCAAAAGTATAATTCGTAATTTTTGATACTACGTCATCTACCACGTGATATGTTGACAAGTCATCTTGATAATGTTAATACTATGTAACATAAAAAATTATTGACTAAAAATTAAGTGTTATACTTTTTACCCATCCAAATATTCAAAAATTATTAATTAAAAATTTGAAATAAAAAACTAAAAAAAAATTAATTGTTTCAAATTGATTACCATCATTTTTAACTAATTATTATTTTCTTAATTGAAACCATTCTTCCTAACAAAAAATTTTAATCCAACTTTTTCAAGTCAATTGAAGCTATTATTGCTCGATTGAAAGTTAGTATATAAAAATCTGAAAATACACAAATAAAATTTTGAGAAGAGGAAATCAATAATAGTTTCTCTCTTCACATCTTTCATAATTTTTGAAAATTTAAGACTACTTAAAAAATAATTTTTAAAAAAGAAATAAGAATTGCAGACATGGAGAAGACATTATAATTATAAGGTACGTTGGTTTAGAGAATGTAAAGAAATACGAGAATACCCAAATATAATTTTGAGGATAAAAGTTAATAATAAATTCTTTTTTAGTTTTAAAAAATTCAAGACTATCCAAAGAATGATTTTTGGAAGAGAAATATGAATTGCAAACAAAGAGAGGATATTCTAACTATATGATACGTTGGGCCTAGGGAATGCTGAAGAAAGTGAAAATTTCGTTGTGAGCAACAATGGCTTTAATGGACTTAGAAAAGTTGGATTAGATTTTTTTGTTAGGAATGATGACTCAAATTAAGAAGGTGGTAACACTACCAAAAAACATGCTTTTTCTGACGAAATTTTGTTGGAAATTCGTTGTTAGGAATGGATTTTATTTGTATAAAAATACCTAATTTTATGTGTAATGAATTTTTGATAGAATTTCGTAGGAAATGCTTTTCCAACGAAATTTCGTTTCAGAAGAATTTTCAAAGGAATTTTCGTTGGAAATTTTCAACATAATTGCTTTAATACAGTGAATGGATTATGCACTTTTTTCTACGGAATTTTTCGTTGAATTTTTTCAATGGATTATTCATGCTTGCATTATGAAAATTGATTTTATTAATTCTAAATTCGCAATAACCCTAGTTTTTTTATGAATATTGATTAGATCAAATGCAGCATTAATTAGAATATATATTTGCAAAACAACCCACTGAACCTCAAGTTGAATTATGTTTAATCAACAGCTAAAAAATCACAATAAAAGTAATGAAAAACCAAAATGAACGTAAAAATTGCAAATGAATTTTAATTCATTTGTGTAGTATTATCTTTTACAAGCGAAATCAAAGTTCATATTTTTTTTTGTGATAATTCATTGGTGGTAATTTATTACTTTTTATACCTTTAAGATTTAAAAAAACCTCTAAATTATTCACAAAAGTTTAAATAATTTCTTATACTTTTATTGTGCTTAATTAAATTTTTATATTTTGTTTTGAACCAAATAAGTAATTATATTTTTATTTTTAAATCAAATGAACCCTTATAACTAATGATAGATTTAATCAAAATGTTACTTGTCATTCCATATCATGTGATGTTGATATGGCACTAACAAGGGCAGAGCCTCCTTAAGCTCAAAATTTTTAAAATTTTTTCCATATTTTATAAATTTTTTTATTTTTTATATTTTTTTTAGTTTCCTCCCCAAAATAATTTTTTATTTAATAATTAATACAAATAAAAAAAACAATATGATTCCACTCAATTTTAAATTTTTTTATTTTTAATTGATATTATTATTAATATTTATTTATTTTTTATTCTATTTATTCATATATTTTAAATCTCTATAGATTTTCTTCTACAAATTTCTACGAACCATCAACCTTATTCTTTTTCCTTCTTTTGTATTATGGCATATGTGAGTTCTATCTTCTACTTACTATGTTCTTCTTTTTTCTATTATGTGAATTTTATTTTTCATGATTTTAATCTTTAAAAATTAATAAATTATTATGTAATTCTCAAATATAAGTTGTAGTGTTGTACAATTTTTTAGAATTTCATCAATATATCATTTTTTATTTGGAATAACCAATGCGTTCTAGCATATATGTTGTAATTTTAAATAATAAGAATATATATAAATTAATAGAATGAAATGATTGTATTTCTTTCAATATAATTTTATTTATTATATTTATTTTTAATAGCTCTAAAAATAAAATTTTATTTAATAATTATTTTTATTCCTCAAACGGTTTGATAGAATTAGAGTTATGGTTAGCATATAGCTAGTTAAGTCCAACAAATAAATTATAACTTAATATGTTAAGCCTATAAAATTAAAATATAAAAATAAAAATGAGTCTACTAACCCAAACACACTATGTTTTAATATAAATCTAAACCTATCATACCATATTATATTTCAATGATCCAACCCAATATCCTTTCTAACATATTATATCTCAATAGTTCAATCTAATAACTCAAAACGTTAATTAATAATTTAAGGGATAAATAGAAAATAAGAGAAATTCTTCAAAAATGCTTACGGTAAGTTTGCATTCGGGAGCAATTATTCCAAGTTTAATTGGAGCCAGAATATTGTTCTTGGAAATTTTGTATTGATGTCGAGGCTTGCACACTGTCATTGACTCTTTGGTCAAGTCTAGAAAGCTTGGGCGTTTCTACGCCATAAATAAAGGTTAAGGGACAAAGCAATAACATCATAATTTCCTGCTGTTCTTACGAATTTTTAAAAGCCTCTCTAGTGAAAAATGCTTTACACGTTATTAGGTTTCAATGTTTGAATTGGAGATTTTTCATATCCTCACAATTTGTAAGAAATTAATTTATTAATTGTAAATTGGCAATAGCACTAGTTTCCAACGAAGACCTTGAGAAAAACTAAAAGACCTTGACAAAATTTTGGAAGATTGCAATTACATGGTCCCACTCACACACACATTAGTTTGTTAACGTGTTTAACGGTTACATAAATATTGAAACAACAAGGTAGTATAAATAGCAATCTGCCATCAACTTCTTGCTTCATGATAAAATTGAAGAGCAATGAGTACTATTTTAATGCTTTTGCTTTTCAGTCTAGTTGCTGTTAACATTAGTTTCAATGAGGGTTGTATTGAGAGTGAGAGACAAGCCCTTTTCATGTTCAAACAAGATTGATAAAGATTGTTGCGATTGGGTTGGGGTTGTTTGTGACAATGTGACTGGCCATGTGCTTCAACTCCATCTTACAAATCCACTATCTTCTCCGAAATTTTATGCTAGTGCTGTTGAATTTGAAGCCTTTGAGAGGTCAAAGCTAAGAGGTAAGATAAACCCTTCTTTGCTTATGTTGAAGCATTTGAATTATTTGGACTTAAGCAACAATGCATTTGAAGGTATTCCCATTCCCAAGCTCTTGGGTTCTATTGAGAGTTTAAGATACCTTAATCTCTCTCGCGCTGGATTTAAAGGATTAGTTCCTCATCAACTTGGAAATCTCTCAAGTTTACAGATTCTTGATTTTCATGATGATGAAAGTTTTCTCTATGTTGCCAATCTCCAATGGTTGTCTGGTCTTTCCTCGTTAGAACACCTTGATTTGAGTTATGTGAACCCTATAAAAGTTTCCGATTGGTTGAAAGTGATAAACACACTTCCTTCTTTGCAGAAACTATATTTATCAGGTTGTCAACTTTCTCAGGTTCCTCCATCCATAAATCTTAATCTGTCATCTCTTGCAATTCTTGACCTTTCTTTTAATTCTCTTGCAAATGCCTTGGTCAACTGGATATTTCAGTTCAAATCCCTAGTTTCCCTTGATCTGAGTGATAATAATTTCCAAGGATGTATATTTGATGGCCTTGAAAACATGACTTCTCTTAGGTACCTTGATCTTTCATATAACCATTTTAAATCTTCAATACCTGACTGGCTGTATAATCTCAACTCAGCTCTAACAACTTGCAAGGTTTAATTTCAAGTGCCGTAGGAAACATGAGTTCTGCCATTAACCTTGACTTTTCATGGAATGAACTTGAAGGAAAGATTCCAAGATCAATGGGAAATCTTTGTGACGTAAAATCACTTGATTATTCAGGTGTGAACTTAAGTCAAGATATATCTGACATTTTAGGAATTTAATCGGATTGTGTTTCTAAACAACTTGGTTTCTTGAGATTGGGTTGGTGTCAACTTTCTGGTCAATTAAGTAACCGACTTCTGAACTTTAAGAATTTGAAGGAACTTTATTTGTACAATAACTCAATCTCTGGTCCGATTCCGTTGTCCATAGGACAACTTTCGTCCTTGAGAGGTTTATATCTTGCTCAGAATAAATTAACAGGCCACCTTCCCGAGTCAGTTGGGCTACTTGCAAATTTGGAAATATTTGTTAAGGGGTGTCGTTTCAGAAACTCACTTTGACAATCTTACAAAATTGCAAATGCTATATGCTTCTGGTAACCCATTTGTTTTAAATGTCCGTCCTGATTGGATTCCTCCTTTTCAACTCATAATTTTAGAGTTAAAATCTTTGCATGTAGGTCGGCAGTTTCCCCCGTGGCTTCGTTCACAAAAATATTTAAGATATGTAGATATCTCTAACTCAACCATTTCAGATAGCAT
>NW_018397264.1:6151203-6181022 GCF_002168275.2 Theobroma umbraticum
CCTTCCAAATTCAAAATTTGAATCTCTCTCACAACCTAATTCGTGGGCAGATTCCCGATATACCTAGGACTGCATTTGTTGGTTCCATCATTGACCTTAGTTTTAATCATTTCAGTGGTTCATTACCTAAAGTCTCTTCCAACGTGTATTTTCTAGACCTCTCCAACAATCTTTTGATAGGATCTCTTTTCCCTCTTTTGTGTTATAGTTTGAAGGAGACCATGGGAATGGGCGTTCTTGATCTTGGTAGAAATTTTTTATCCGGGGATATTCGAGATTGTTGGATGAATTGGCAAAACTTGGGGATCTTAAATTTAGATAACAACAATCTTACCGGAAGAATACCAAGCTCGATGGGACCAATACCAATTCTTGCATCTTAAGCTCTCTTAACAAGTTGTCTGGTCCAATTCCTCAAAGCATGTCAACTTTGACATTTTTGAACCACTTGAACTTGTCTTACAACAACTTGATCGGACAAATTCCTTCGAGCACTCAGTTACAAAGCTTGGAGCCATCCAACTTTGTTGGCAACCAACTCTGTGGATTGCCACTTCCAAACAAGTGTTTTGCAAATGGTACAATTCAGATTACTAGAAATGGAAGAGGAGAAAATGACAAGGGATTTGTAACGGATTGGTTCTGGTTCGGCATGGCATATGGATTTGCTATTGGCTTTTGGAGTGTGTTTTTACCTTTGGTGATTGATAGGCGACGATGGAGGTCCATATATGCACTCTTCACTTTTCAAACAAATTTGAAAAATCGATAACTTCGTAAGTATATCTATTTTTACCACGTATCAATTTAAATGAACAAGTTAATTTCATATATAATTGAAAATCATTAATTTTTTTATTACATGTTTATTGCTCTACTTACATAAGTTAAATAGTTTGCACAATCACTTGTTTTAACAGATGAATATTTGTTCTTTCTTTTGAACTTCAAAGACCAACTCAGGGTTCAACAAAATTATGTAGCGTTCTTCAACTTGGAAGCCCCACATTTGGAGGGCAGACTCCATATAACATATACTTACGAAGTCATTTGAAGATAATTTTTTGGTACTATCTAAAGATTGCGAATGCATTTGAAGTCATTGTTTGGTACTATCTTTTATCAACGAAATAACATAATTTTTTTATTTATTATAAATTGACATTTTTCATATCTAAATTTTGTGTGATTTCAATTGTTTTTTATGTGAGATTATATATATTCCCTTTCCTATTCTATGCATTCATCGTGTGGAAGTTGATGAACATATATATGGAATTTTGGAGGACTACATATGTCATTACAATAAAAACAGGAATACAAAGCATTAGTAATAAGTCAACGATCTACCATTCAAGACTTAGAGAATTGATCAAGAAGACCAACGTGTGGACAAAGCAGTACGAGGTAAGACAAACTCTTGAGATTTTTGGCAAATATATGTTGTGCATTCACCTTGTCTTCATCTTATAATGCTTTTGGTAAGTCTGCACCATGGAATAATTAAATTGGAGCATGAATGTTCCTGGAAATTTTGTATTGATGTTGAAGCTTGTAACATTAAGTCTAAAAAGTTTGGGCGTGGTGTGCCCCATGTAACAAAAGAATGTTGAGAATCGACAAAAGTAAACACAAAAAATAAAGGTTAAGATGTGACAAATTAATTGACATTGAATCCCAATGGTTGAAAGCTGGGTAACTAAGTAATAACATCATAATTTGCTGTTATAATATTAAACGGCATAATTCAAAACTACTTTATACTTCTCTTCGATGGAAAACGTTTTACACGTGACTGATGGACTAGATTTTTAATATTAAATTGAGATTCATTGTATCCTCGCAATTTATAAGAAATTAACTAATTAATTGTAAATAGCACTAGTTTTTGATAAAGATTGACTGTTTTAGACAAAGCAATATAGGTAGCAATTTACCGTTGATTCCGTCCATAGGAGAACAAATTGACAGGGCACCTTCCCGAGTCATTTGGACAACTCGCAAACTTGGAAATATTTTATGTTTCTAATAATTTGTTGGTAGGGGTTGCTTCAGAAATTCACTATGGCAACCTTACAAAATTGAAAATATTAACTGTTTCTGGGAACCCAATGTTCTTAAATGTCAGTCTGGATTGGGTTCCTCCTTTTCAACTGGAAATCTTGGGATTGAGATACATTGCATGTAGGGTGGCAGTTTCCTCTGTGGCTTCGTTCACAAAACTATTTCATAGCTCTAGATATCTCTAACTCAACCATTTCAGATAGCATTCCTAGTTGGTTTTGGAACTCACCCTTTCAAATTCAATTTTTCAATCTGTCTTACAACCAAATCCATGGGCAGATTCCTGATATACCTGGGACTGCATTCGTTGATTCCATCATTGATCTTAGTTTTAATCATTTTAGTGGTCCATTGCCTCAGGTCTCTTCCAGCGTGTCTTTTCTAGACCTCTTCAATAATTTTTTGATAGGATCTCTCTTCAATAATTTTTTTCTCTTAATAGGAATATCAAATTTTATGTAATTGTTGATTTTTTTTTTTCATATTTCTTATCTGTCCCTTAATTTATTTCCCTCCATAATAGTATCAAATTTTATGTAATTACTGATTTTTTGTCCATACTTGCTTCATATCTGTCCCTGAATTTATTCTCTTAATAAGAATTTCAAATTTTATGTAACTGTTGGATTTTTTTTTTCATATTTGGACAAATTTACTTCATATCAATTCTACAATTTCCTCGATTTATTTTCAATTGAAGGAATCTAAATTTTATATAATTACTAAATGTTAATTCAAAATTGTAGGGTCAACATTGAAATTGCCTTGTCGTGGAAGGAGAATTAAAGAATCCAATTAAGTTTATGGTTTTTTCTTTTTCTGGGGGGGTTTGAGAGTTTATTTTTTTGTTTGATTTCTGTTCTTGCAGTCGTCTCAATGGCACCACAGATTGATGCACAGCAAAAGATGTGAAGAGACCTTATATCCAAACAATTGCGTACTTGAGGATTGTGAAAACTAGTGTTCGAAAAAGCACAATTCCAATGGAGGCACAACTCCGAGCCCAACTTTCAAGTGTCTCTGTGTTTTTGCTTGTTAATACAAAGGTGAACACCACTATCATTCATGTGTTAATTTCATGTTATTCAACAGGATTTTGAGAAAAAATTAAAAAAAAAAAACAATTGATGACAGGCAGTGTTCAAAATGAACCCAAGAATCTAACATGAAACTGTAATTTTACATCTCTACTCAGAATTTTTCCTATATTCAAATATGTAACTTTTACCAAGACAATGCTATATCTTCTTCTAATCTGTAATTCACTCCCTTAAGTGGATCCTAATTACTAGGATAATTTTTGAAACAAGATAATCATTTGGGGAAGTATGCAATTTCTTCTTATTAATTATTGCTGATGGTTCTCTGAACTGCTCTCCAATCTGAAAATTTACTGCAGTGTTGAGGAGAGCAAATACCACCAAAGTCCACGAGAGAAATCATATATATACCAGGATCTAGTCCCACCAGCAAAAGAAGTGCCCCAGTGGAGAAAGCCCAGTTTAACAGTCTAGAAAACTGATCCATACTGAAAGTGAACTGAACACACCTTATCTGCAGCTCATTGGACAAAATCTGCCCACATCAGCTTGGATAACTTTACACTCCTTCCGGTTCCATGCCTTGTAGCAACTTTTCAGCTCCTACCTCCGCATCCCTCGCAACGGAAAAAACCTCCACCTACCAGCAGTGACTGACTCCATTGCTGCCACCTACTGCAATAACATCCGATATTACCATGGCTGCAACTGCTGCACCAGCAGTAGGCTCATCTTTCTCTCCGTCCATCCAGACCCTCAAATGCATGCGTTTTAAGCAACTGACAGCTGATCATTCTGTCCTTAGATTTCCATCGTCTCGGACGATATCATCAATATCTCACTCTTTCTTCACTCATGAACTTTTCCCCACCAGCGGCACTGTGCAAAAGTGGCGTGTGCTTAAGGTGTCAGCTGCTGTTGCCCAACAAGAGGCAGCCGCAACTGCCCAAGAGGAAGAAAGTTTGGTGGAGGAAGAGGTGAAGGAAGGAGAAGTAGCAGCAGAAGGAGAAGCTGAAGCTCAGGCTGAGACTGCGGCTGAAGCTGAGTCTCCTGTGAATACTAAGCTTTACTTTGGGAACTTGCCTTACAATGTTGACAGTGCCCAACTCGCAGGGATAATACAAGAGTATGGCAGCCCAGAGCTTGTTGAGGTAATTAATTTGACTGATCAAATCTAGTCAAGTGGTTAAGATGCGAGTGTCATGAAGTAAAAGGTTATTAGTTGAGAATTGAGATAGGCAGATTAATTCTCATGCTACTTCCTTACCGGCACATAACTGGGATTTTGTAGTTGTTCTGGCTGAATTACTCGGATTTTAAGCTTTGAGAGTATGAGATCAATGTGGTGCAGAAGGTGGAAATCTTGAGGCTTGATAGATGCAGCATTAAGCTAATTACAACCCAATTTCAATTGTTCACATGAATGAAACTGGCTAAATAGTAAGTACTATATGAAGTTAAAATTGTAAATACGGCTGAAAGGACACAGATTGCGATTCAGCTTGGTTCTAGGGAGTAAAGTTTCGAATAAGTTCAGGCCTGCTAAATGCTGAATGATCAATTCTCAAAATGATATCTGATTCTGGTTGAGTTTTAGATAATAACTCAGGCTTCATTCAACTTCAATCATGTCAAGCTTTTAGTCTTGAACATCTACACACGCTGTTTAACACTGCAGTTTTTTCTTCTACTTGGCTTCTTTATATCAACCTTCTTTCCATTCATTCTACTTTTTAAATCATTCCTAGCATTACCTAAAAAAAGAAACAGATAGGGATGCTTCCCGGTGAATTTACAGAGTTAGATTTAGACATACTATGTAAAACCCAAAATAAGATCACCGTTATCTCATTGACGAACCTGAATTTTCTTGTTCTTGCCCATACTTTAGTTACAACAGCTGCAAGAAAGAGGATGTTTAGGAAGTGGAAGGAATGTTGAACCTCCTTATATATGCAATCACTTTAGTAGATGAAAGATTAGAGAAGGATTACTTACTCACTTACAAGTTTAAGATTTGAGAGGTTTGAAGAAAGACTTACTGAGCTTATTGATTAACCATTGCAGGGTTTACTTTGCTTTCGTCTTTACTGATACAACAGTGTCTAGATTTCAAGCAGCATGCATATTCTGTTGAATTAAGACAAAGGACCTAGAATAAGTAAACTCTTTTTCTTTGAAATTTTTCATATTTCTGATCTATTGGCATTTGCAATGTTCTATCTCCTTATATTCCCTAAGTTATACATGAACAAGCTTTACTTTCACATAGAAATTGCCTTCATCACACTATCATTTATGGCATTCTGTGCGATATCTCATTTCTCTGTTTTCTAATAGATTCTGTGGATGTTTTTAGGTGCTTTATGAAAGAGAAACTGGAAAAAGCAGGGGCTTTGCATTTGTGACTATGAGCGCCGTTGAAGATTGTAACGTGGTTATTGAAAATCTGGATGGAAGTGTAAGAATCACTCTCTTCCATCTATCTATTTGTTGTTGGATAAGTGCATATGCATACTTGAGCACACAATATGAGACTAGTTCTCTTCCGTTGAAATGGCAGATGTCAATTCAAAACGTTCTACTCGACTTCAAGAATGTGATCGTGCAATGTGAATCCATGAATCCTATTTCTTCAAGTTTCAATCCTAAATGAATTTTCCTCTTTCAGGAATATCTTGGTCGAACTTTGAGGGTGAACTTTTCAGATAAACCTCGACCTAGAGAACCTTTATATCCAGAAACTGAACACAAGCTTTTTGTTGGGAATCTATCATGGTCTGTCTCATCTGAAAGTTTGACACAAGCATTTCAAGAATATGGAACTGTAGTTGGAGCAAGGGTTCTGTATGATGGGGAGACAGGAAGGTCACGGGGTTACGGTTTTGTCAGCTACTCAACGAAATCGGAGATGGAAGCTGCCCTTCAATCTCTTAATGGAGTGGTATCAGTTCCTACTTCCGTTCTATGTGCTAATTCTTAACCTTTACGGACATCCATTTAGCAGGGTCCCTAATCCCTTTACCATTTTCTTGATTTCTTAGGAACTAGAAGGAAGGGCAATACGGGTGAGCCTGGCTCAAGGAAGACGACCATAAGATCACAAAAAACGTGAATTCAAGAAGCATTTACAGTAACTGTGAATCTCTTAGAGGAGATGGAAGGAGGGAGTCACTCTGATAATATAGTCAGTCACCCTGAGTGACCTGAAATTCCCTTTCATTTCTCCTTGTCTATACCTCATTTTCCACTTAGCATTTCTTGACTGGAACTTATAACAAATTCTTCATCGCCACCTTTGCTAATATTGATAGTTGCTTTTCTTATGATTGTTTATTGGACAAAGACATCCCAGACTTGTTCTTTTTGGTTCATAGTTGACACTTTGACAACTAACAAGCTCTGTTGTAAGCATGCAAGAACAGGCAGTTTCCAACACCATCTTTAAGCAAAGATTGAGGAACTTGACATTTTAATGCCCTGATGGGGAAAGAGCATGAAACATTAATTAGAACTATGTAATACCATCAGTTACTGTTCTTGATAAATGGAATAAATCATTTCCATTATCCACAGAAGAGAGAAGAAATCCAAGTCATGTTTGTAGTAACTGCAAATTGTTAAAATTTATATGCCTTGTTATGTTAGCTGCAGAACTACCTGCTGACATTTCACACCACCAATTGTTGAAACTCTGAGCTCTGATGTAGTTAATAAAGTTCCATTTGCATTAGTACATGGCTACATGCATTTTTGCATCCATCAAGTTCCATAATTTTGAAACCTAACAACACTAATTTCACTCAAGGAATTCGAAATCTTTAAAACGAGTAACAATCGTTGGATGAAACTAGGGGCTGAAACAAACCTTCAAGTTTTGTTAATTTCCCATGAGTCAAGAACCCATAAATAACAATGGGGGCTGCAATGGCAGGATGCATCTTATTTCTTGTCAAGCTCATGTGAATATAATATGGATTGCATGCCTCGACCAAATAAGTCCATAAACTTAAACACTAGTTTCTACTTTCTGTTTGGATGTTTAGTTGATATTCACTTATGCCAAGGAGAACAGTTTTGACAAAGAAAGGAGTTGGGGCACTGCCAACTATTCTAGCCAACAGCTTGTCTCCATTTTTAGTTCAACCCTTTTTTGGGGTGGAAACTGGTAAGGTCCATTTAGATTACCCTAAATGATTAAGTTCCCCGTTTTAACAAAACCAAAAGATAGCAAGCAGAACACACAGACTGCAGGCAGTAAAGGGTCTGTGGAATGTCTTTAAGGTTGCCAGGCATGAGGCGGGCATGAAACTATAGCACATGATCAAAATCTCAGTGAATGTTCTCCCAAAAGTAATATTGACAAACCCAAAGTGCATATTTCTATACAAGTTTGCTGGGAAAATCAGTAACAATTGCAACCATTTTTCACTGGGGACAATAATTATGTCTTGAATTTTAGCATAACCAAGAGATCAAGTCAATCATAAATTATCATTTGTTGGTTATTATTATTTAATCAAAAAGCATATACCCTTTCTTCAAAAATTAAAATAAAAGGATATAATATCTACAATTAATAATTAATAATT
Source organism: Theobroma umbraticum (assembly GCF_002168275.2). Lineage (NCBI taxonomy): Eukaryota > Viridiplantae > Streptophyta > Magnoliopsida > Malvales > Malvaceae > Theobroma > Theobroma umbraticum. The sequence goes on from NW_018397264.1 coordinate 6,158,900, forward strand.
AAAATATTATTTATTATTTTTTATGTCATATAAAGGAGATGTGTTATAATAATTTATTATAATAATGATAATGTGACATGATAATATGAACATATAATAATTTCACTTTCACTCTCACTTTTATCCTCTTATAGATATAAAATAATAAATATTATTTAAATTAATAATAATTAATTAATTATTAATTATATAAATTTATTTAATTTAAAATAATTTTTTTAAACTTAATTGTATGTAATAAAAATTTAAGTATTATGCTAAAAAAATTTACAATTTATTAAGTTATAAAAAGTTCCAAGAAGATTCTGATTCTTCACAAACCATTACAAAAATCCTAAAGATCAAACATTTTATGCTTTTTTCCTTTTTTTATTTTTCTCAAAATCTTTTTAAACAACAAAAAGAAAATTTACAAAAAGGGCGGAAATGGAACAGACAACAGCGGGCGCAAGATAGCGAATGTCCCCTTTAGGGAAAAGGTTGCTCCTTTACTATTTTCTTTTTCATTTTTGAGGTGCCCACACGCGTTCCACCGTTCATAGTGACGGCTACCAAAATTTGGAAATCCTTTGAGGAAACAAAATTAAAAAAGAAAATCCAAAAAACAATAATATAAGGGAAAAAAAAACACCATAAACACTCAAAACAGTCGACAGACAGCAGAGCCAACAAGACTACAACAAAGCACAAAAAAAAAAAAAAGAAAAAAAAAACCAGTGGAGAAAATCTTCCCTCAAATCTATCTTTCCATAGGTAACAACACTTTCTTGTTTTCTCTAAATACCCCATCTCAGATTTCTTCATGTTTTATAGTGTTTTTTCTTTTTTGAGGGTTTTATTTGTTTGGTTTATTTGAGTGTATTGAAATGTGGGAGCTTTTTGTTTTTGGTGGTGTTGCAGATCTTGTGGGTGTGGAAGCAGTGCTGGGATCTATTTGAAAAAGGGTTTTTTTAAATTCTTTTGGTGTTTAGGGAGTTTCAGAAATGGCAACTCCTTATCCCATTCCAGTTACCGCTGCTCAGGTACTGAAAAAGCTATTTCTTTTTGTGCTTATCTTTCCGGTTGTTCTTTTAAAAAGTTGTTATTTTTAATGGTTTTTTGAAGAGTATAGTGGAAATAAAATCTGGGTGTTTTGTTATTCTTTGTGGGTTTTTCAGGTGGGAACGTATTTTGTAGGGCAGTACTATCAGGTACTTCAACAGCAGCCAGACTTAGTGCACCAGTTTTATAGTGATTCCAGTACCATGATTCGTGTCGATGGCAATAACAGAGAAACTGCTGCTGCAATGCTGGTAGTTTCGCTTACTCATTTTACTCTATTGTTTCTTTAGTTTATCAAGTTTACATTTTTTTTCATCTTCCAAAAACAAAGTTATTTACTGTCTTTTGTTGCATTTTATGGAGTTGGGTCATATATGTATTTAGATGATTGCTTCAATATTCACAACAGTTTAGATCATTGAATGTATTAGTGTCCCCATCCAGAAATCTCACTATGTCAATAATCACATTTCAATTTATAATTATACACTTCTATGCAAGCAGTAGTATGGCATAATGCTTCATTTCTAGCAATTCTGTTTTCATCAATCTCTGCCGTATCTTGGTAATACATCTGCTGAGCTATTAAAATCGATTTTCCTTTCCTGTTATGTTTATTTAAATTTAATTTCATAGTTCCATAAAAATGCCCATTTTCATTTATGATTCTACTTCTCATTTTCATTCTGATTTTTACAGTTAGTTTTTGCATTCGATGAAAGGAGCTATTGGCTTAATTGTTTACTTTTTTCTCTAATTTCATTTGAAAGCAAATCCATGCCATCATTATGTCGCTCAACTTCGCCGGGATTGAGATCAAGACAGCATATTCCCTTGAATCTTGGAATGGAGGTGTTCTAGTGATGGTTTCGGGTTCTGTGCAAGTAAAGGATTTCAGTTCCAGGAGGCAATTTGTGCAAACATTTTTCCTTGCACCACAAGAGAAGGGCTATTTTGTTCTAAATGACATCTTTCACTTTATTGATGAGGAACAAATTCACCACCATCCAGCAGTCTTATTAGTACAGCACAATCTTGATTCTAAATTCAATGCTTCAGCAACAAATCCAGAACCAGGTATTTACAATCCAATTTAACTTGTAAAGTTTATGATTCTCCTTTTCAGTTGACCTGATAAAATTTGTTTGTTCTGAAATCCAATGATTACATATATGATTTTGAGGAATCAGTGTGACTGTATAGCTCGTGTTTCTTTAAAAGAATTTACCATCTTAAAGAAAGAATTCTCTATGATGGCTTTGGGACCTAATTCTCCCCTTCTTTTCTGGAATCAAAGGTTATTAATTTCAGATGTTTCTATTATGTCTGATTATAAGGTGATTCTGAAGTATGTATGTGCATTAGTTTTGCTCTTGATATGTATATGCATTAGTTTTGCTCTTGATAATAAATTTCTCCTGAAAACAGTAGCGCAAGATTTGTATTTCCCGATGTTTGGGCTGATAACAATGATTCTCTTTGCAGTTTCAAACTATTTGCTGGGTGGAGATATCCAGGGAAGGGAGTTTGTGGCTCTTGATGATGTTCAAGAAAATGGTCCAGTTGACAAGTTTAGTTTCCCAGAGCAACGATTGCAGCAAGCCCCAGAATCTGAAAGCATTGTGGATAACAGTTCTGTGAAAGAGTCAAATGGTTCACTTCTGCATATGGTGAATACTGTCCAAGAGCATCTGCCTCCTGTTGAGGAATCTGTTGGGGAACCCCAGAAGCACACCTATGCCTCTATTGTATGTACTACAATACTCTCATGAATTTTTTATGCGTGTTTATTAAATTAGGAAATTGACTTGTCTCATAGTGTTGATCTATTTATTTTGTTTTTTTGTGCTTGATTGTTGTAGTTAAGGGTTGCTAAAGGACAATCTGCGCCATCAGTTGCTCCTCAGATTTCTATTAACAAGAACACACCACCTGCTTCTGACTGGGACCACGCTCCCCAGCACAGTACCCAGCAACCTTTTGTCTCCTCAAATCCTGTCGAAAGGTCTGGGGCTGATATGGCTGAGGAAGTTTCAGCCATAGAAGATGAAGGTAAAGCTTCAAGCGTTCCTGCTGTGTTTAACTATTTTCATATATGGGATAATGACATGTAAGAAATTTCAATTCTATGGAAATTCTATAAGACTTTGTTGTTGCAATATCTCAAAACATTCATCAAATACATATTCATGTGGTTTGAAACTTTAGAAGGCAGATTTTGGCTATAGTTTCCAAGTTAAATATGTATAGTTAATTTGCTGCTTGTGTGTTTTAGGTGAAATAAAATCTGTTTATGTAAGGAACTTGCCCTCTTCTGTGTCTGAGTCTGAAATTGAGCAGGAATTCAAGAAATTTGGTGAGATCAGTCCTGATGGAGTTGTGATTCGTAGTCGCAAGGTTCATGTCTTGGCTTTTCTTGTAGTCCTATTAAGATAATCTTGCTTACTTTTAATGCTAAAACATTTTGGTTGCGTGCAGGATGTTGGTGTCTGTTATGCATTTGTTGAATTTGAAGATATGACAAGTGTCCAAAATGCAATCAAGGTCTGAATTTACTTCAATAACCTACAAAAGAACATGTCTCTTATTTAGTAGTTATGCTGTTTCCCAGTGAAGGTGCATTCTGCAAACCTAATCATAGTTTTTAGTGTTAAATTTTTGAAAAAGAAAACTGGAAAAGTCTTTTGCTGAATTATAAGATTTGAAAATCCAAATCGATTTGTGCATTCTGTGCACCTTGGGTGGAAATTCAACATTTCAACATTTTAGTTATATTTTCTATATTTCTGTTTGTTACTCCTGATTTTCCCTCTCTGCACACATAATTCCTTCTGGAGATGAAACCAAACCATCAACATTTTCACCATTGAAAATTGTTGGTTATCTTTTAGTTGTGTCACCAATCCTCCCTTTCCATCCATTTTTCTTCTTTTGTTCTGATAGGACTTTCATTTTGATAGACATTGTGTTCTAATTTTGTCAAATCATATGTGGATATAGGCAGGAGTTGCACAGGTTGCTGGACGAAATGTGTACATTGAAGAGCGGAGACCAAACAGCTTTATCCCATCTCGAGGAGGAAGTATGTATTTCATTCATTTTTTTCTTTTGGTGGATGTATTTCTTTCCCATTAGAATACTTCTATTGTGAACCAAAATGTTGTGTACATGGGCATCTTACAAGCGCCATTATAGCTGTCTCTCAGGTGGCCAAGCATCTCACCTGATGGCAGCTGTGTGGTGTAGCACGTAATATAGGCATATAAGATGCCCACATATAATTGGACATTATATAATGGCCCTCCATGTGCTTATGCTGATTGATAAATGGCATCTTCAGATTGTAGCTGGTTTCAAAGTAGGACATATAGGTGTCTCGCCCGTATGTTTATGGTGATACTGCTGTCATTTTTCTTGATTTTTATCTTTTAAGGCATTAAGGGATGAATTTCTTCATAGCTGTAACTTGTAGATCCTGAAAATCAAATGATAATTGCAGCATCGCGGTAGAAATAATTGATATTTGTTTCTCGATGACAAATATAACATCAAGAACCAACATGGTCTTCTGTTGCTTTGAAATCCATTAGCTATGTTGATTGATATAATTTGTTTTCTAATCTTATCCGGTGTTTAAAATGTTCTGGACAGGGAGGGGTCGAGGCCGAGGCAGCTATCAAACCGATGCTCCAAGGGGGCGTTTTGGTGCTCGAAGTTATGGCAGGGGGGGTGCCTATGATGGAAGTGAGCGAGACTACAGTAGATCGAGAGGAAATGGTTTTTACAGGCCAACTTCTCGCCAAGACAGGGGTTTATCTGGCCAACAAGTATCCAGAATTGGACAAAGTTCATAGAGCCAGCATTCTTTTTATCTTTTATGAAGGGATCAAACTTTTGGTTCCAGCCGCCACAATTCAGCATATTTACCCTTTTGTTAGATTCAACAACTATATATTGGTGCTTTCATTAGCTAGTTTTCTTGGATGTGCTTGGAATAGGAATTACATTATTTTTGGAAAGGGCATCCATCATACTTAATTTGTTCTTTCAACATTTAAATAGGCAATATGTTTGCAAGTTTTGGGCACATTTCTTTTTACTAATGGCCTGCCTCATAAGTTGGGTCTATTTATTCAATAACAATCCCCACAGGTCTTCCTGCTTGATCCTTCCATATCTTTCTTTCCTACTTGAGGTATTTCCAAGTGTCACCATAAAATCTACACGAAGAGAATCCTAACTTTTGCTATTGGGAAGGGGAGAGTGAATGGCTATTTGTAGTTGGAGGTGTAAATGGAAGAGAAAAATCTGGTTGGGAGATAGAAAGGAAGAGGTGGTTAAGGATTTATACGAGGGTCTATTCTGAATTTTTTTTTATTAATGATAAGGTACATGTACTTTTAATTACAAATACCCAAATATTGCTAGAATATTGAAAGTTTATTTTGAAAAAACATAAATATACATGTTATATATATATATATATATATATATATATATATATTAAAATAGGCTGACAGCTGACTCAAACATTGGACCAGTGATTTAAGTACCTAAATATCTTCAGCTTTTGTCGAAGTATCAAAATCTAGTGGCCTATGAACTTGCTGCAGACAAAGCTCCATGCTGAAGAGAAGCCTGAGTTTGGACTTGCGTTGTGTTTTCATCTTCATCTTCTTCTGTTTCCCAGAGGAAACTAGCATATGCTGCAAGAACAAGGCTGTAAAGGAGAAAAACAGTGGAATAAGAATTTTGCCAGGTGGCATTAACAACATACCACCATCTTTATTCAGAACCTACTATATATCTTTAGATCTCCAAGGTATTGCAGAAGAAAATAGAACATGAGTCGAGTTCATAAAAGTAGAATTTTGTTCCATATAGAGACTCGAGAGTCTCAAGTAACTGAAACTACCTATTTTCAGGAGTAGCTTCAACTGCTCGCTCAAAGTAATGTGAGGCTTTACTATGGTCATGGTGAAGATCCCACACCAATTTGGCATATTGTGACATGGTGTCACCATCGCCTGGGTCAGCTTGTATGGCTTGTGAGTAGTATTCTTCAGCTCCTTCAAGATCTCCCTTAGACTGTCATTCCAAGAGGACAGTTACGGTTAAAAGGGTGAAAATGGCACTCAAAAGGAGCAAATGAGCTAATTATGCAGAAAATAACTGAGCAGGATATACAAATTTCACCTGATGCAAAAAATGCGCATAATTGCCAAGAACCAAATGGTTGCAAGGATTTTCATTAACCATCCTCCTATAATAATCCTCAACATCAACATCCCAGATACTATTAGCTGCTTTAACATAATCTGCATGAACCGCAAAGTCTGCTGGATTGGGAGGGTACAAGGATAGGCTGGCTGCCTTAGTTTCTTCTATAGGTTGTGAGTTCTTGGATACCCTGAGAGTTTTCTCCTCTCCAACCTGAGATAAAAGTAAAAAGTATTATAGCCTTGCCAAGTGCCAACAATATGTCACATTTTAGTCTTTACAAGAAAATGAAATAGCTGCACCATGGGTCAAGTATCACCTTTATGTGTTCTTGTTGTTCTCTATTTCCCTCGGCATCATCCTCTATTTCCCAGAGGAAACTGGCATATGCTCCAAGGATGTTGCTGGAAAAAGAAAAGGAAATGAACAAATTAAACTTAAGCTTCTGGAACTGTTTAACAACATCCAGTAGCCAAGGTTTGCATTAAATCATGTAGCTTTGCTTGTTGTTACCCACATTTTTTTCGACAATGAAACCAAGCCAGTTAAACAACAAATATCTCAGAGAGGATTGGTAACTAGTACAACCGAAACCTTAGTTTAAAGTATCCAGCCAAGTATAGATAAGTACTGACCTATCTTGAGGAGAAGCTTGAACTGCACGTTCAAAGTAACTAAGGGCTCTATCTTTGTCTTGGTGGAGTTGCCACACTATTTTGGCATACTGTGACAGAATTTCACCATCTTCAGGATCTGCTAGTGTAGCACGATGATAATAGTCCTCTGCTCCATGAACATCTCCCTTAGACTGTTGAAAGAGATTGAATCATGTCCCATAAAATTGAAACATCATGTTTATTTTCTTGTTTATTCTAGAAAATCTACATCACATAAGCTATGCTATGCATTCTGAAGCAAACTCCATGCTAATATGGAAATGCTACATCAAAGGACGATGAGAAATGATGGGTTTCTTTTCCTCTAGCCCCTTCTGGTTCAGTATTCCAAATTAGGACTAAACTAGAAGCAGCAGTGGCTCAAAAGGCACACACTTAGATAGTCTAGTTGTGATCACCTTATCTACTGCAAACATCTCAAATCTTAAATGCCTAAGATGGTAAGGCCAAATTTAAAGTATTGGGAAGGAAGAAATATATATTAATCAGTCTCACCTGTAAGAATTTAGCATAATTCCTTAGGAACAGAGGATGGCAGGGGTACTCATCAACCAGCCTCTTATGAAACTCTTCAAGATCGCTAGCCTCATCAAGATCCATTGAGCTTAAATCAACAGCATCAGCCATGGTACCAAATCCAGCACCATCAATTCCAAGACCCGTTGCAAGATACATGGGAGGACTCGGTGGTTCAAGATCAACTTCTTCTTCATTGTAAGGACTTTGAATTCTGTTTCCTCTTTCTTCTTCCTCCTCTCCTTCTTCCTGAATCAATTCCATACACTTCTTCCCAAAGCTGAAATCAGCATTGCCTACAGCATCAATGCTCTCTCCAATTGTAACTGTTCTCTCCAATGCCTCCTCCCCGCCTTGTCCATCTTCAAGCCCTTCATTGAATATCGAAAAAGAAGGTGCACTATGCAACATTGTTATATGATGCCTATAAAAGGATTTCTTTGGTGTTCTGGAATCAAGAAACTGAGCTATATCACAAGAACTATAGTCTAATCTTTCTAAGCTTCCTTCAGACTTAGCTCTTCGAAAGCCTCTAAGGTGAAAACTGCCAGATTCTTGATTGAATTCAGAGAACCCTGAAGTTGAATGAGACAGAGGAGACGAATTATGTGAAAATGATGTCAAGTTGAGGTTTTCCTGACCATGACAGAAGAAATTTCTGCTATGGTTACCTTGAAGCAACCTATAAGTAGTATCAAGATCTTTATTTGGACTGTCAGAGAAAGGGAAGAGGAGGCTTCCAATAACTGGGGTTGATGAACTTCTTAGAAGCATTTTCTTGGTGCCCCTTAAATACTTGATCTAGTTTGCCTACCTGAGATTATAAAATTCTGTGCCTATGAACTGGTGAACAACGAAAGCTGAATAAACTAAACTCAATTTGTTTTCCAACGTTAATAAAATAAAAGAAACTCCCATATGATTATGCCTGCAATCTTAAGTGGGGTTGGCAATTTCTTTTTTTGAGCTGAGATCAAGCTGTCTACTTTTCTTCTGTATCTTGTTCCTTGGTTCTAAGGAACATGCTCTAAGGGGAAACAGCAAAACATATTTTTATCAGTTACTACCAATTGCTAGAGTTGGGAAAAGTAAATAACTTGGATTGATACCAAAGTCAAGTATAACAAGATGCACGTGATTCCTTTTTGAGTAAAGGACTTAACATTATCACATGAAGTTTACCAAATAATTTATTTTTTTTGAGTTGCTTTGTGATTCTGGCAGCAGAGAAGCAAGTAGCCAACTGCCAGCCTTATCAGGTCAATTATTATTTAACTCTCTAGCCTGGAGAATGGAAACTAAGTCAAGAAATGAAACCCAAAAAAAAAGGTATGGGATTTCATACCTCAGAAGAACAAAAAGGAACCTATTGCTTGAAAAATGCATGTAATGGGAACGAGGTGATAGCCTAACCTAGCCCCACAGGCAAAATCAATGGAAGGTGGTGTGATGATATAGAGATTGGTGGGTGTGTGTGTTTTTCCAGTCGGGTGAGGTGAGCCATCCCAAATCCTGGTTGTGATTTTGGAAGGGTTAGATGTGCCACAGAAATGTATGACATTAATCTCTGGGTATTACATACAATGCAGGGAATGCTAGAGCCAGGTGATCGGGTTAATCAGATGGCACATGTAGCGTGTTATTAACTGCAGGGTGTCGTTCAAACCCTTAGAGAAGGTTTTTTTTTTCTTTATTTATTTACCTGACTTTATATTTAATGTATTATAGATATTAACCTACCTTCCATGGGCCATAACTGAACGCATTCAAGGTTCAGCAGTCTGAAGGACTCCTAAAAAGCAGTCCATGGCTGCCCACTCTTGCACTTCCAACCACTATTAAGGTCTCAACCCTCAACCAGACGACTAACACAAATTTGTTCTTTTTTCTATAAAAGAAAGAGCTTCTGGAAGTTCCAACATAGGCTAAAATAGAAAAGGGGTTGGGTTGGGTTGGGTTGGGTTTGGGCAGTCAAAAACTCCCACGTCTTGACTTGCAATCCTAATTAAAACGGCAAAAAGAAAACAAACCTTGTGATCCTTTGCCACCTAAAAGAGTCAAAAGTCCCCCACTTCAAATGTTTTTTCTCCCCCCATGGATGTCAAAGAATAACTAACAAAGCGTTAGAAAACAACGGCTCCCCTCGATTAACACAGGCCACACCCCATTTCCAAATGCCCATCAATTCTTTTCTCTCCCTCCTTTAGTTTCTCCTCATTTGTTTCTATTACCTTTCGCCCTTCCCCCATCGTCGTCGTCGAAGACGACGAGATGGGGTCTTTCCTCGTTAATTGACAACAACTGCGTTTGATTTATTAGTTAGTGCATGATTCACTATTTGAAGAAAAAAAGAAACTACGACGAAGAAGAGAAAGGGCTGAATCTTTGACGTTGATATTGGTATTGATATCAATATTGATACTGATATTGATATTGATACTGATGAGGAATATGAACGTTTTAGCTCCATTCCAGCTGTTGGAGCTCAATGTGATCTCGGCCCAGGACTTGGAGCCCGTCAGTCGTCGCAAAATGCGTACCTACGCGGTGGCTTGGGTGCATCCTCAACGCAAGCTGTCGACCCGAATCGACACCCTAGGCCACACCAACCCGACTTGGAACGACAAATTCGTTTTCCGCGTCGACGACGAGTTCCTCTACGGTGACACGTCGGCCGTCATGATCGAACTCTACGCCGTCCATTGGTTCCGCGACATCCACGTGGGAACCGTCCGGGTCATCGTCGGAAACCTTATATCGCCGCCTACGTCTCGGCCGCGCCATCGCCACGAAGTCCAGATAGGGATGAGGTTCGTGGCGCTTCAGGTTTGGAGGCCGTCGGGTCGGCCCCAAGGGATTTTGAACATTGGGGTGGCGTTGCTTGATAGTTCAATGAGGAGCATGCCTTTGTATATGCAAATGGGGTCGTCGGCAGTCGGGTATCGCCATTTGATGGGCGAGGAGATTCAAAACTCCAATAATAATAATAATAATAACAATAACAATAATAATAATAATCCTTCCATCAATAGCAAAAGCAATAACCATCAGCTTTTGCTTAATGGGCTGATCAAACCCATGCTCCGACGAACCAAGAGTGATTCGAGTTCGATGTTCTCGTCAGATTTAAAGTGCAAGAGATCGATTAAAGGCGGGTCAGTGGTTAATGGTGGCTCAATGGTTAATGGTGGGTCAATGGTTAACGGGTCAGAAATTGGGAAAACCTATAGAATTAATTCGAGGGGGAGTTCCATGGTAAATTACACATTTGAGAAGAGTAAACTGGGAAAACCAGGTTCCATTATTAACGGGTCCGAGGATCGAGGAAAAATGGGTTCGGAAGCTACGGGGCTGTCCAAGAAAATAGAAAAGAGGACCAACGAGAAAAACGGTCCAAAAGCTGTGGTGAAATCATCAGCCGCCAAGTCACCGGGTGGGTTTAAATATAACGGGTTGGATTACGGGGCTCCAAGAAAAATGGGTGGGGGTACATTCTGCACCGATTCAGAGTTGGGGCCATCCCCATCCGAGGTGGCAGCAGCCATGGCCAGAAACATGTACCATAACAGAATGGATGAGACAGAAAGCTCCTTCGTGGACGAGTGGAGTTTAGATGGGAGTATCGAAGGGCTTCGGTCAAAGCTGGACAGGTGGAGAACCGAACTTCCACCAGTGTACGACCGAGGTGAATTTTCTGGTTACATGTCTAGCGGGATTCCTGCAACCACCAATAAAACCGGACATGTTCGAAGACACACTGTCAATGAGGGTTTGTTTTCATGTTTTGGTAACGTTTGTGGATGTGAAATCTCCATTTCTTGTGGGCCTAGTGGGGCAGCAGCAGCAGCTAGAGAAAAGGGCAAGTTGCGTCGAACCCATTCCACGGATAACTTGAGTTTCCTTTGAAGTTTGAGAATGATAAGGACTTAATTGTAAAGGTAGTAGTTTTTCTTTTTTATTCGGACGAGTACAAAATGGCGGGGAACAATGGCTTCTGAAGAGTGATGGAAGTCGCTTAGGCCATTCTTTCCCATTTATTTTTCTTTTTCTTTTTCTTACTCTTTTGTATTTCATGTCCTGAAATCACATCCCATTTTATACTTGGGGGAAAAAGAAAAAGAGCAAGAAAAATTATGCTAATGGTTAAGGGTTGTTGCTCGAAATTTATGTACCTTTTGTCATAATTCAAATATTAATATGTGTTTGTTGGGGGTGCTAGAGAAATTGTGTTTCAATACTGAAGGTTTACTTGGATGAAATTAATGCATGGTTCGGATTACTAATGCCTGCCTGTAATTAATGAAGCTTTAGTGTCAGCCATTGAAATGGCTTGCTGTATGTTTTCCGAGGAGACATAAGATATATGAGTTGTGTGCAACCCTTGAATGGCTGTAAAAATTAATACTGTTGCTGACTTCATTTGTTCTGAGGATGTAATCAAAGGATTGGTTGTCTGTTGCCTCAAACATTTGCCTGTATACTAATGGAGTCTTGTCGTACGTCTCAAAGCCTTAATGGGGTCGAGAAGGACTAGGTGACACTGACAGTATTGTTGTTGTTGGATGAGATCTTCAGAATAATGGATCTCCCTCATCAATCTGGTACAACATAGCTGACAACAGGAATTTGAATGCAAAATTCAGAAAAGTGTACTCTTCTAACACATCACCTGATCACCTTCAAGATCAATAGATTGAAATCACCACCTCAGATCCATCCAGTTGCAGAGAAAAAAAAAAGGGGGGATAACTAATAATGCTTGTTCCTTTGATTTTAGTGTGCTTTTACCATCTGTGGAAACTCTTTAATCAGAAACAGTTCATACATTTATTTGAAAGCATCACTTTTACCACTTTAACTTTCCATCTACTGAAGCTTGAAATTGATAGTTTTGTTTGTTGTGAGTAAGAGCAATGGTCATTACTCCTTAGCCTAATTCTACACAGAGAGAGAGAGATGGATGACTCATGACTATGCATCAGGCTTGATCATGTTCCTGATGCTGATGTTGTCTTTATGTGGGGACATACTTCCTTGGCTGTTAGAATCTGCTTGTTTCTCCCAAGTAATTTTTGCATCCTTGGCAGATCAGTTTACTGAAGTCAGTTCACCATGTGCTACTGATCTTCAGCCTGTTAAATTTTGCCACTTTTTAGTCACTGTTGATTGTCCTTATAACCCAGAACCCTTTCTTTTTTCAATGAAAATGTCCTGTAGACCAGTGGTTAGTTTTCAACCAAATAATCAAACTTCAAAAAAGCACCATAATAGCTAACATGACACCAAATATCAAGTTCTGAAATAAAATGATGATCTTAGAATTGCAGCTTTGACTAATCTAATTAATCCTCATCACACATTCATCTCCCTCAGCTCAGCTCTTGAAATTTGTTCTGACTTTTGTTACAAAGCACTTGAATACAAGAGTCAAGATCAGTGTATTCATGGCCATCCCCGACACAGGGTTTTTCTCTGCTTTTTCCATGATACTCATGAATGACAATGCAATCCTGGAAATAAATGAAAGACATGCACATCTCCCCTGCTAAACATTTTCCTGATTTGCTCTTTTGTTTGTGTGTATGTGTATCTAATCTAATCCAATCCAAACAGAACCTTTCATTATAAAATTGGCTTTCAATGTCAAGACCCCACCACCTTCAAACTGAGGACTAGATAATGTTAATAACTCAGTCTTGTTGCTAATATTATATGAGACTATTTCAGTTCCTGTATCCATATCTTAAGTGATGACTTTTCAGTTGATATTACTCCAACACGTTAACAGGGTGGGGGGGAGGAGAATAGTTTTGAAGATAAGTTTATCGGATATGCAGCCATTGATCTAAGCTGTGAATCTTATCGCCTTTTTCCTAAAGTCCATGCATCCTATGCCTAAACGATCCTGAGTGCCTCTGTACTTTTTAAGTTTCCTATTTTTCCATTACGGTTCTTTCCCTGTTACAAATACATAAGAAATGCCATCTTTCTCATGAATGACTTTGGTCTATTTTATTCATACTAAAGCATGATTCTTCTGGTTTCGTTTAAGTATATAATTGCATCAACTAGAATAGGGAACTTTCTTTCACATCAATACCATTTGATCAGAATCTGTTACGCAGCAACCCATGGTGGGAATACACTTCCATCCACTGTCCCATTCTTTTTCTTGTCTACTCTACAAAGAATTTTCTCTTTTCCCTTCTCTCCAGTTTCTGCTTTACATATACACATATGAATTGCATATTTGTTCATGGAAGAATCTCTTGGATCACTGAACCATCGGATGGGACATTGCTAATTTGTTTATCAGTACTATTCTGTGTGGTTCTGCAGAACAATCTTGCTTGAAATAGCCTACATCATGCAGAAGAATCCTCCCATCATGCGTATAGAAACCCATTTTTGCCAGGATGTCTTATCAGTGATATAAATTTCTTGGCAAACTCTGATTAGCAAGAGGACCTCCTCATGAACTAGGAGGTCATATTCCATGATTCCCATTCCCATATTGGACAAGCTGTCATTTTGCTGAACCGCAAGTCCCCCTTTGATTTTATTTATTCACATTTCAACCTGTGTGTAACCTTTCACACATACATAAGCTTGTCGTGTCCGTTTATTATTTATGACTTGGAATAAATTTGAATTCTTTTTTTTTTATCTCAAACAAAACATATGGCATCTCCAAAAAAAAAAAAACTTTTGCTTTAGTTGATTCCTTTCCTGAGAAAAAAGTTTTGATTCCATACCTTTCGGTTTGCACCGTAAGGAATCACTACAGTTCAAAAAAAAATTTCACTTCATTCTTTACATTCTTAATCCGAATATATGATTAATAAATTAGTATATGATTTTTACCAAATTCAAAATCTCTTTTTCTCTTGAAATTATACAGTTACATATGCATGATCTCATAACAAAAAGGATAATTTGACATACCTAATCTAATGAATTTAATGTAAGAACATAAATGTAACTTAAAAAGTAAATAAACAATATTAAAAGAAGCTAATTATGGAGGCGTTGATAAATTGGTTAGTTTGTTGATGAGTAGCCCTACCAAAAGCCTGAAGAACTGGGCAACGGCAACAGACTTTCACACTTGACACCAACCGAGCAAAGCAAAGGCAAAGCAAACAGCAACCAACCAACACAAAAAAAAAAAAAGACTAATTCCAAAAAATAATAAAAAATATATAAATAAATAAATGTAGAATTGAAGTTTTTAGTGAGTCTCGAAAAAGGAATATTCAGCCTCTTTCCCATTTGTGGTCTCTTTTAAAGTTAAACCTACCCTTCTGGTTTCCGTACCATTGCCTTCTTTAATGAATGTTCAGAGGAGGTAGGGAACGACTTTGAGTGGGTCTTCCCACGCGCCGCTTCGCCTAAGTGCACTTCACAGCCTCGGAAAATATTTCTTTCTTTTTTCAGAAAATGAAATTAGAGATAAATATTTTGAAAGAGACAATTTAACGCACTTATGCTATTATATTTAGTAGGCGTAACTAAAAATTAAAAAAAAAAAAGGAAAGAGCGCGTGGGGAAAATAGGGGGAAATAAGTAAATGTAGTGGTCAGAAAAAGTGCCAAGCTGTCTCGGACTAAAAAAGCGTAAGCAAAAGAGAGGTTAGGGTAGTCCGGTGAGCCGCGTACCTTGTCGGATGACGTGGCGTTTGAACAGCGAGTGGAAGCACGTGGCGTTGTCGGTTTGTCCCTTGACACTCCCTAGTCCCGCCCTTCTTCTTTGGATCCTCGACATACGTGTACGCTTGTAACCTCCCTAATTTTCTGCTTTTCCTTATTCCCTAATTTTTCCTTCTCTTTTCCATTTTTTCAAAACTTTAATGAAGTATAAAAAAATAAAAAAAATTATGTTCATTTTTAAAATATTTTTTAAACTGCCATTGGTGTAAAAATTGAACTATATTTCTTATATTTTAATTGAAAATTATAACACTTACATATTTAATATAAAATGTACTTATGAAAATATTTTTTTTTTGTGATTAATGAGAATATAACTTTCTCATTACAAATTTTTTTCATTGATTTTAATTTATAACAAATTTTTACTAATGGGTCACTTTGCTTAGTGAAATTATTATCATGCGAACATATTTGTATCCTAGGGTCACCCTATAATGGCCATTAATTACTTTTTTAAAAAAAGATATTTAAGGGAATAAAATAAAGGTGACCCAAAGGATTGAAAAACACGACATTATGGACTCTAGTTCCAATTCCACATCCTTAAACCTAAGCTTTGGGAGAGAGGGTCTAATGTCTTATTCTAAGAACAACATTGTTTTACACTTAAATGGTCAATGGTTCCATATTTTTTAGGCAAATAATGAAAAAAAAAATGCCCAACCTTAATTCTCTTTTTCGCATCCTTAAAGTTTCTTTATTTTTCCATGCTTTCTCAACCTTTATTTCCTAAACAAATCAATTGATTATGAACATCCTTTGGTATGCTAAAATGATATATTTATAGCTGTGATCCAATTATGAGTTAAATATATTGTGGGGGTTTAATTATATTAATATGTTTCCATTAATTCTTTTTTTTTTTTTTGGCTTTTTCAACTTTCTTTTTTGGGCAACCCCACCTCCCACTTGGAATTTGCATATCTCTTTTAGGTCTCAACTTTCTAAAGCAAGGTTTTGTGCTGTTTGTCCTTGAAATAGTAGACAGCACATAGGGAAGAAAAAGAGGGGCAAGTTAAGATTAGAATATGCTTTTCTTTTGTTTTTGCCCCCTTGTTTAAAAGACTCGGGCTTTAGACTTTAACTTATGCTTTTTATTCTAAAGCTAAGAGACACCAAAGCTCAAATTAATAAGCCTTTCTTATACTTTAATAGAGTATCATAATTGTCATTAAGAATTGGGATTTTTCTTTTATTAAAGATTTAATATTAATTAGGTAATTTGTCATTGAGTAGATCTTCCTAATTATGTTAAAACCCATTTTTCCTACATTAATCATCATGTATTTTTTTTTTCTTTTTGAGGTCTCAAAGCATGATCAAATTTACTGTTCAACCTGAGAGCTTTTCTTTAGGAAAAGAAGAGTTTTTTTATTAATCCAAAGACCAAATCAAAAGTAAACCTCTTTTGTCATAGAACCCTTCAAAAGGTCATTGTCCATGCTAGAATAAGCATGTGACCCACATAACTTTCTAAAAATTTATAAGGATTTAATTGAGAAAAATTGTTAAATTCGAGTAAAAATAATAAATAACTATTTCTCACATAAACATAATATATATGTAATTGAAAGATAAAGAACAAATTGATGATATTTGGTTATGTGCATTTTTCACTGGATGAAAATGGCAAATTCTTGTTGGAATGCATTCTGTTTGGTTGTTCTAAAGTCTACCACTTAGTCTGGAAAACATCATGAATAAAGTCATATGGTCAAGAATAATGAGAATATATGTAGCATTATACTTTAAACAAAAATGGCAAAAAGACCGTTCACAATCACAGCCACAAGACTTGGAGACCAAGACACTTGCTCCTACTTCCTAGACTTCCTTTCCTTGTGCCTCCCGCCTGTAGTCTACAGAACTACAGCTTCTTTTTCTCTTTTGGGGTTTCATAATTTCTATTTTTCTTTTCAACCAACAGAGGAAAAACCAGATTCTAAACAGACATGATCATGTCAAGGAAAAAAGGGCTTTCTTTATTTTTTTGAGAAAAGGGGGTGGTGAGAGTGCTAGGCGCACTAGCAGACATATGGGTCCCATCATCATCACTCCCTCCACCACCTTCCCCAACCTACCTTCCTTCATTTTGCCTGTCCTATAGTTCAGTTTCTCTCTGTCCCTCCCTCCCAAAAAAAGCCTTTGCTTTTTCCCTCTCAAACTGCTTCTTATTTCTTCACCTGTGCAAGTCTTCAACTTTCTTAATTTTCTTGCTTGCTTATGATGGAAGGTGGCTTAGTTTTACTTGGTGGTGGCAGTGGCAGTGGTGGTGGTTCTTCTGGGGTTTCTACGAATGAGTCAGCAGTGTCAAAAGTGGAGATTGTTTCTGAGGCAAGTTCATATCCAGCTGAGAGTGAGCTGGAGCTTGGCCTGGGGCTGAGCCTTGGTGGTAGTGTTGGTGCTACAGGGAAGACTAAGGTCGGTACTTCTTCATGGGGTGAGTGTGGTAGAATCTTGACTGCAAAGGACTTCCCTTCAGTGGTTTCTCATAGAGCTAATAATGGTGGTCCTTCTGTTTCTGTTTCTGGGACCAAGAGAGCTGCTGAGTCTGTCTCCCTTGAGGGTGGATCTCCGACTGGTGTCAGGTTTGCTCATTGAGACTTGTATTCTTTTCTTTCATGAATATTATTGCTTGTATGTCAGGTAACTATAACAAGTATGAAGGAAAATAAAAAAAAAAGGAAATTCTTGAATTTTGTTACTGGCTTTTTGGCATAACTAGTTAGTTAAAGTTGTCTTTGGTTCCATTCGAAATGTCTAGTAGTTTGTTTTGCTCTCCTACTGAGTTTGTTTAACAATCAAGCTGAATATGAAGTTAAATTTCATTGCTTCTCTATCCCCTGTTATTTAGCTCCATGATGTCTTTTAGTGGCTATTTGTCTGGCTTATTTTAAGTTTTTAAAGAATTAATTGAAAAAGAAAAGCCTTCAAATGAAAGAAAGAAAAACTAAATAAAGCTGCTCTATCCATGGTTTTGAGCATTATAATGGTTAAGGTGTTCAATGATCTCTATTGCATAGTATCTGAGATCTTATATGACTCATTTGTGATATATCCTCTTTGTTGTATACAAAGTTTCCTATGTTTATCTTTGGCAAATATTTCCTCTTTAATTAGTTAGATTATTTATTGTTCCATATGGTTCTTTTGGCAGCAGTCAAGTTGTGGGATGGCCACCCATAAGGGCTTATAGGATGAATAGCTTGGTTAACCAAGCAAAGGCTCCAAGAGCTGAAGATGATGGAATTGGAGAAAAGGATAAACCCAAGGATTCTTTGAAAAAGAAACCTTACAATGGTAACAAAATCAATTCTGCTGTCAATGAAAAAGGGCATCTTGGGTTTGTTAAGGTAAATATGGATGGAATTCCAATAGGACGGAAGGTGGATTTGAATGCTCATTCATGCTATGAGAGTTTGGCCCAAGCACTGGAAGATATGTTTCTTAGATCTGCTCCAACTATTAACTCAATTGGTAAGTTCCCTTTCCGTGTTCTGTTTTTCAGAATTTTGACATGTGAACAAATAAAGGATTTTGTTCTCTTCAATTGAAATAAAAGGTCCTCTATAATTGTGTTTTGTGCAAGTTATTCTGGTAGACTGATTTCTGATCAACCATATTTTGTTAACAACCAAAGAGTGGTTTGCTTTATGTTCTTCTCTGCAATCTATGAAGATGTTAAAGTGATCTTTTTAAGGGATCCATCATAGACGAGCTATGTATATGTTGTTATTTGTGTTTGAGATTGTAAGTGACATTACCGTTTTGTAGGTGCAGAGAAGGAACCACTAACAAAGCCCTCTAAGCTTTTGGATGGATCATCCGAATTTGTTCTGACTTATGAAGACAAAGAGGGAGACTGGATGCTTGTAGGAGATGTCCCATGGAGGTATGCTGCTACCTTTTGCTAATTGTAAATGTCCATGATGAGAGAGAGAATAAAGGTGGGCAGAGGGGGTGGGGGGATGGGGACATGCAATGGAAGTTTATGAAAACCCTTGGGCCTTATACATGCAATGAAAGTACTTTGATTTGATTTCCATCTTATGATGCTCATAGTGTGCTTTTCGTTTCTTGTCATATTTCAGGATGTTTCTCAGCTCAGTCAGAAGGCTCCGAATCATGAGGACATCTGAGGCTAATGGACTTGGTATGTAGAAAAAGCACAAGAAACAATTTTTGTTACTTATTTGGTTTTTCAGTGTTTTTCCTTCTCTTTGGATTCTAAGTCTTGTTATTCATTTGTTGCAGCTCCAAGATTTCATGAAAGGAATGAAAGGCAAAGAAGCAAACCCATTTAGCATCATTGCCATCTGTCATTTAAATTCCAGAAAGATGAAAAGAAAATCCACAGTTTGAAAACACAGAAGCTAAAGGAAATTAGAGAAGTTGATGAGTTGAAGCATTTTGCCAAGATTGGTTTCTCACTGCTTGTTAGAGTCGTTCCCAAAATCATTACATGGTTCTTGCTGCTTTTTGGTTTTTGTTAGGTCATATTCAATTTAGTTTTCGCCCTTTATATAGTGCCATCATACAGTCCTGCGACCTTGACGGAATGCTGTTTTGTCATACTGTAAATATGGGAGTACTTGAAATCTTAGAGTGTTTTGAGTTTTGCTGCAATCAAGCAGCTCAGACTTACTTTTGTGATAGAAGAAATGGTTGTGTGATTCTGATGTCAAGTGTTTCCTTCCTGTTTGGTTGGCCATGTTTTCTTTATGTTATACTTTAATCTGAAGTCCTGAGTGTTTTATTATTAGCAGCTTTGGCATACAGAATCTGATTAATTGAATCTTTTGCGGCAGAATCAAATCTGTCCTGACCACTCTTAACTGCTAAGCTTACCTGAAGTTGTTGTTGCATGGAGGAATCAGGCTCTAACATCACCCTGAAATAAATCTCCAGAATGCTACCATTACCTGTAGCTTTCTATGTAAAACGAAAACAACCCATATATCACTTCAAGATGTTCAACGCAATCCTAAACTTTCAGTTTCTTGTGCATAAATGGTCATTTTCCATTCCCATCTCTGCTTCGAGAAGTTCAATATGTGTTCAATAAGGTGTCAAAGCAACATGGCATCGCATACCAGAGATATAAAAGAAACGAGGGTAGAACAGAGGAAGCAGGCTATAAGACAGGAAATTATGGAAGAAGCATGGCAACAAAACTTGGTGGGTGGATATGATAATGCTGGCTTTGCCTTAGAACCATCATTGTCTACAGTAAGTGCTGCAGTTACAACCAACAACAATGAATTGTTTCCTAAATCTCGCAATTGTCATGGAACTATTGATGTAATGTAAGAACCTCATAACCCCAGTACAGTATGATCTCTAACTCAATTATTAAGCAGGGTAATGCGATCTCCCAACCATTTTCATTTGGACAAGTACAATTGAAAATAGCATGCTAAAACTCTCTGATCCGTCCAAGTCCTAAATGGAAGTTCATATCCATGTTTCTTTTATCTCGATGGGAAGAGGACAAATGAGATTTTTGAGCTTCAATAACATTGGTTGAGACTGAGAGGTTGAAGAGGACAAAGAAATGAAAATCTTTTTTTGAGTGTCTAATCAGTGATTTGAAGCCATTTTTTTGAGGGTCTAATCAGTGATTTGAAGCCATAAAACCTTCAGGATGAGATATAACAAACTTATCCGCAAGCTGGAGTTACTGAAAAGAACACATTACAGTACTCTGGTTTTGAAACATTGACAATGAAAAGTTACTAGGATTAAGCAGATTTCTGATGCCAAAACCAAAGGAATTTTGTGGTGGACAAAAGAGACAAATACTAAAAGCTTTGCAATCATAGGAAAAATTATGCAAGTGGTCCTAAATATTTCATTTTGCCAACCAATTTGCTACAGTTTTTAGGTGAAGTCCTTTAAAGAAAAAAAAGTTGTTTCTGGTGCTTGATCCAATCGAATGTAATCTAAGGTATGAGAGCAATAAGATACTGCTCATAAGAAATGGGGACACACTTGGTGCTTAAGATTATGCAATCATTTTGATTTTGACCGCAGATTACTAGCCATTGATTTATGATGGTGGTGTCCCATTAGCATAATGACTTTCTTTTTATTGATTGTGATACAACTGTTCTCGACTATGGCTCTCATGCTTAGCTCTGTGCAACTTTCTCTTCTATTCTCAAATGCTCCTTCCTGGTTTCTCCATCTTGCAAAAACAAAGAAAGCCTCATGTATTTATGAGGATCCTTCACCTTGAGGATGCCTTCTTTCCCATGCCTTTTCAATCTTTTTCCTTCTCAACTTAGCAATGAAAGTTAAAATCTAAGACCCACCATCCAAAGCACATTCCCTTGTTTTTGTCCCAGAGCTTGTTTTTTTCATGTAGCCTCATGCAAAACACAAATAATAGCATTGGAACCCCCAACAGCTGGAAAGGGCTTTAATCATCCATATCATCTCATCAATTTTTTTGCCTCCACCTGCAATTCTAGGAAGCTCTTGATTGCCTGTAACAGAAAAGATGGTTCACAATTATGTTCAATTGAGTGTTGAGACATTTCAATGAGTAAAAGCATATGTTAGATCATTATCTTTAATTCCATCTCTGCTGCTTGTGCCGTACGGTTCATATTTTTATACTCGGGGCAGTATGTGGTGGACAACATGAATTTGTACAAGTGTGGGACAAATGACAAATCCCATTGGTTCAGCACGTGGAGGGCCCCTTGATGCCCATTGCATGATTTCTTCACATTGTTAGATAGAGCTTTCTGCAATTAGAGCAGTCAATTAGAGGCTAGCTGGTTTGCATTTTGCTCATTACTACAAGGCATATGAAATGTGTAGTGCTGTTTCAAGACAAGGAAAGGAGAATTTAGTACCATGGCAAGCTGGCCCCATGAGTTTGGTTAAATGTAAAAACTTCTGCAGCCAATATGGTGTAAATGCTGATCACATCAAATTTGATCAAGATTT
>NW_018397264.1:6181032-6185037 GCF_002168275.2 Theobroma umbraticum
TTTTTTGAAAATTAAGCATTTCATTCATCAACAAGGATGAGCAATTTCCTGTAAGAAAAACAGTTCAATTCCAGATTTTAAGTTGCTATCATATCAACTTGAAATCCAGGCTTTACAAAAGGAACACGAAGCAGAGGTATCCATCCATCCCCTATACAAAACAACCCATATATATTATAAATTTGATCAAGATAACATAGTATATCTCAATTATTAGAAAAAAGGGTCCATAAATAACCATTTTTGGGCCGCAAATGCTCCATATATATTTCAAAATACTGCTTAGACTTAGGAAGAAGGAAAGAAATAATGCTTCCAATAAGTTTGGATTACCTTACCATTTACAGCTTCACACTCCAAACTATAGGGAATGATAAGCTCTTTTTCATCCAACTTTCCATTTTCTATCCCTCACCTTTGTTTATTTTCAGTTTTTGGTTCCTCAATTCATCGCCTCTTTGGTGATATGGTTCATCTCTGACTAGATATTTTGGTAGAATTTGTCATTTAAGTGATGAAAATCATCACATATAATAAGATATTCTTATCAATAACGATTCCTTTTCCTTGTGCTAGCTTCCTGAACTATTCTGCTACTATATAGTACACATTATTGCTATTAAAGCTGAAGAAATGCCATGAAAACAACATATTCAAGTATTTGCACAACACTACCCAGCACCTCAGCTGCATCCCCGTCTACCTCTCTCTGGACTTAGAAGTAGTACAAAATACAAAATACTCATAAAATATCATGCTGGTCACATTTCTACTGCAAAAACTCCCTTGGATCAGTGATATAACCAGTCAAAGCAGAGGCAGCTGCTGTGTATGGGGAAGCAAGATATATCTGGCCTTCCTTATGTCCCATCCGACCAGGGAAGTTTCTATTTGTTGTTGAGACACAGACCTGAAAGGTTGATACCAGTCAAATTGTTGCATTAATAAGAGCAAACAGAATAGCATAAATGGTTGCTACTGTCCTTCCAAGTTTAGGTTTTAAGAGATTAAATGTCCTCAGTCCTTACACCATTTCTTGTTTTGGTAAATCATCCTTCACATTATATAACTACAGTAGAAAGTAAAAACGAATTCTTCCTGTTGAAGGCGGCGAGAAGACAACTTGCCTGAGCTTCGTTCATGCGTGCATATGTGTCTTTAGGGCCACCCATACAAGCAGCACAACTGGGGCTTGCAGGTGTATCACAGCCAGCTTCTTCGAAAATCTGGGAGCAAGTCTTGCCACCAGATCCTGGTACAGTGACAGTATATATGTCCATCCAAACCTGCCAATTTACCATGTTAATAATAAGGAACATTCATTTATTGTTAAAGCAAGTTGAATGATGTTTTTCTTTAACATTAATGATACAGCTTCATACACCTTTTGGGTAGCAGGAACAAGGAATGTGGGGACTTTGACCTTTCTGCCCTGCAGTTCAGACAAATCAGATTGTCACTGTCTATAAGCCTACCATTCAAAACAGTTGCCAAATTGTAGCAATAATGTGAAAAAAGCGCCAGTGATTGTACAGAACAAAACATATTGATTCTCGTGCAGAAGATGATGCTTAATGCCATAATGTTGGATCTCTTGATCTCTCTCTATCTCTAAAACTAAAATGGATGAGAAATAGTAATATATGACTCTTACTGAGGCTAAAAAGACTTTGGCAGCAGCAAGAAAATCTTCTGTTTTGCCACCAGTACAAGATCCAATATAGACTCTGTCAATTTTAATATCTTTGCATTCTCTTGCCAAAGCACGATTATCAGGAGAATGAGGCTGCAAAATATATTTTCCATAAATTACTCAAGTATAAGTGCTAAATAACATACACACAGAAAGAAGAAGAAAGAGAAGTAAAACAGCAACTGTTATGTGACAACCACCTTAGCTACCAAGGGCTCCAACTTTGAGACATCAAATCTGAACTCTGAAAGAAAACTGAAAGCCAGAAGATAAGAATAAGTTCACTTATTTGAATGCAGCTCCATGCAGGAAAGGAAACGACTAATTGATGCCAACTGCAACCACTATGTTTATGAAAATCATTTATTAAAGTTGCTACTGTCAGATCTTCTCTACCAGACAGCTCCTGAGAATTTAGCAAAGCTTTCCCCAATGTGAACTAGAAAAGGACAGAACAAAATTAACATATAGATTCAGAAAATGTCCATTTTGATTCACATCCAAGGTATTTAAAAAATAAAAACTACAAGCAAGATAGTAAAAATAGGAACTGATGTCTTGAAATATATAACTCTACCTTGCTTGTGCATCACTATAAACTGGTTCGTATGGCACAGATGTTTTATCCTGTGCAAAGCAAAAGATATAACTCCATAAGCCACTGCTGGGCAAGACAACAGAAATAGACATACAAAGAGGGAAACTTTGTTGGATAAATACACATTGATCAAAGCAGTGAAATTGGGACCAAATGCATTCAATGAGTTTTGCACTTACCTCAAGGTACTTAAATGTAGTACCATCAGCAGAAACAACACCATTCTTTCCACCAGCTTCAATAACCATATTGCATAATGTCATCCGTTCTTCCATCTACCCAGTACAAGTGATCAGAACAATTGAATTCATGATTTGTACCGTTGAAATGAACTAACTTAGAATTTTTCCAATGACCGAATTGGATCATTTCAAGCTCACTTACACTTAAACTTTCAACAGTTGTGCCAATGAACTCCATGGATTTATATGTTGCACCGGCTACAGAAATTTCACCAATGATCTGCAAAATGGAAACCATTCTTGGGGTACAAAGCAGAACAAAATGCCTTACTCATTCTATGATCTACCAATATACCAATAAATAAGAATATTATGCATCACAAACAAGAGTAGTATTTCAACAAGACTAGATATTGACTTCATAGTTGTCAAAAAGAAACAGCTGCCTGAAAAAATAATTGAACTTACCTGCAAAATCAAATCCTTTGCAAGCAAATAATGAGGCATTTCACCATCCATCACAAACCTCAAAGTTTGTGGTACCTGCAAGTGTCATGCAACAAAACCCCACATTACTACACTATCAGCCCTCACTCAGAGAAAACATCAATAGCCATTCCCAGAATAAAGACTTGAAATAGATAATCATCAGATAAACGTATGGATGCCTAAAGTAACAAACTTGAAAAACCACTCAACAAACAGCTAGAATGCCTAAATCCTTCTACGACTTTGGTAAATGAAGTTGAATCCTCTTAAAACCCTTTCATTTAGTAAAGAGAAATAATGTCAATATATCTATTGGGAAATGTAACTAGAAGAAGCAGCAAGTGTAGCCAAATACAATGTCTAATCCATCTGGGGAATGAAATAGCAGAGCAATGAAATTAGATAAGCTAAATTTAATTGCAATACTAGTAGAAAACTAATGGCAAACAGAGAATGTTTTTCTTTTTTGAAAATTAATGGCAAACAGAGATTGTGAGCAACAAAATAAGAAACACATTTCAGCCACTGAAACCTTAAAGTAATCAAACCTTGAGCAAAAGCTTCCCGGTGCCTAATACAAAACCTGCTTCAGTATTTCCAATTCCTGTAGCAAACTGACCAAATGCTCCAGCAGTACAGGTATGAGAATCTGTCCCTAACAAAACCTGAAGCCAGAGTAGAGAACGTATCAGCCGTTTGGCAGCACGAGGTTTAAATTAAAGTAGAGTATTAATAATTTCAACCATTTTAGTATAAGAATCATTACCTCTCCAGGCCTACAATGACCTTCTTGAGCAAGTGCAACATGGCATACTCCTTTGTAGTCGGGGTTAGCCTGCAATGGTATGAATTAGAAATGAGTTTTACTGTCAATAAACAGAGAGCATATACTAAATTCCTCAGAATAGTGGACTAGAAAATGAAAGTACAGGGGTCAAGAGTGTCATACCTTAAAATTATTAAGATCTTTAATATCATAAAAGTACTTGATATTTTGCTCTATGGAAAACTCCCTCAAGATATCCACATTACGATTTGCACGT
>NW_018397264.1:6185047-6226190 GCF_002168275.2 Theobroma umbraticum
TGAATATATAATGGTCAGGTATAACAACAATCTTTTCACGGTCCCAAATCTTCAATACAAGAATGATGGTAGTTAATTATTGAATTCAGCCTCTGCAAATAGCCAGCTCTAAACATGCATGCCCACACACACAAGCTCCACTATACCAATATAACCACGTCACAATGAAATTGCCATGTTGAAGGAAATGTGAAGCATTTTATATGGAAATGGAACAAGTAAATATTAGCATAGGAGAAAACACGGGAATCACTTTCACGTCTTGAACAGTAAAGAAATGAGAAGAAGTTTATTGCAGTGACATGGTTATGGTCACTTCATCAAATTAAAAGGTTCAGCTGTGAAATGAAGATATAAACACACAAAAGGCCAATTATTTGTAGGTAAACAGCATATAGGTAAACCAACTGAAAAGAAAAAGAAAAAGAAAAAGAAAATGAATAAGTTAGTAGTGCGATCCAAACAAGTGTATGAAAAACCTACACTAAGAATATAATAATTAAGGTACCTTAGTATCTTCACCAAATTCTTTCTTGAAGATACCAATGGAACCAGGACCACTAATATCATTAGTCATGAATACATCAACGTTAACCCAAACGTTGTCACCTGGTCTCAGCTGGGGCTTCTCAGAGGCCCTTGCAAGAATCTTTTCTGTCATAGTCATTGGAGACTTGACCTGAAATCCAAAAGCAAAAATGAAATTAAGAAATACAACAATGAAAACTCAATAATCAATCGATAGACATGACATCCATGGTTCAGAAAAAAGAAAAAACTAACTGAGCCTGTGGTGGCAGGTTTGTGCTCTGATTGTTGTGGTGTCATGACCATCACAATATTCTTGGAAACTGGTTTCTTGCATTTGTAAATGGTTTGTGATGTTGAAGCGAAGGCAGCGGGGCTCAAATCTTTCTGGTCGATTAACAAAAAGATCAAGCTCAAAACATGGACTAGTAATCATTAACAATAAAAGAAAACTTTGATAACTCTGTGAAACTACTTACCTTGTTATTGAACAAGCAAGACATTGGGTGTGGAAAACCCACCGAAGATGCCATGATCATGGATCAGTTAATTCCTTCCGAGGAACAGCTTTTTTGGTTAATAATCAGAGTAATGTAATGTAAAGCAGGCGGCTTTTTCTGTTTGATTGGTGACGAAAAAAATTGGAGAGAACGTCAAACACGACTTTGACTGAGAACAGTGGGAGAGATATTTCTGGGGTGTGTTCATCTCAGCTGCAGAACTGGTGGAGCCTTGGGTGTGTTCATCTCAGCTACAGAACTGGTGGAGCCCTCTTGAAAAGTCTGCAGCCACCGCATGCAGAAAACATGCAAAACAATTTCAGTGGAAGCCATAGTCTGCTCATTTGGGCTCCACTATAATCTGTCAACCATCCAAGGAAGCTTTTATCAAGTTTCCAAACGCTGACAAAGAATTTTATGTTGTTAAGTATTTTCCCGAGCAGTCGAAGTTAATCCTTTTCCTGTCATTTCACTTCCTTGCATGACTCAAGACATGAATTAAGTATGGAACATTTGTCCTAACATTCTTTTACTATTGTAGGACCATTTTTCAACAGATTCCATTATGCCCTTTGGTTCTTTATGATCGTCCAGCTGTGGTTCAAGTTAGTAAGTATGATTTTCTCGTAGTCTTCTCTGCTAGGACTCTAGACCAGTTTGGCCTATCCCACTTAAGAGCTGGCAGGGAAAACCCGAGGGAAGCTTTAGTCCCGGTTCAAACTATATTCTGTACCATCCCCAACAAAATAAAGTTATTGCTTAATATTGATGAAAATGAAAGAGGTTCTGCAAGCAGAACTTCACATATCAAGTAGCAGGAAAATTGTCCTTATAGGAGTTTTTCATCCACGTGAACAATTACTAATAATCCAGAATTTCCTGTTCGGATACTCGCACAAGGATCCTTCACCATGCTACCAAATAACAACATTATTATTCAAGCTTAAGAAAGAGATGTTCCAATTTTGTATTTCTGGCATAAATACACCAAAAATGAAGAAAGGAGGTACTAAACAAAATCTTACAGCATTAGCACAATAGTACCCAACACTAAATCTCCATTTTCTCTCCTGTTATACATTAAAGTTATACAAGTTACTCAAAGTCTCTATTGCAAAAACTCCCTTGGATCAGTGACATAACCAGTCAAGGCTGATGCAGCTGCTGTATATGGGGAAGCAAGATATATCTGGCCTTCCTTGTGTCCCATCCGACCAGGGAAGTTCCTGTTTGTTGTGGAGACACATACCTGCAAGGGTGATCCCATTAAAACAATTCCTTAATAAGAGAAAAGAAGTGTGCCATTTTCACGAGATTAATCTCTAAATTCTACTCAAAATCCAAAAGGGTAAACCATGGGCAAGAAATTGTATGCTTTTGAAGGTATCCTGCTTGGGAAAGGACAACTTACCTTAGGTTCATTCATGCGTGCATATGTGTCTTTAGGGCCACCCAAACAAGCACCACAGCTAGGGCTTGCAGGTGTATCACAGCCAGCTTCTTCAAATATCTGGGAGCACGTCTTCCCACCAGATCCTGGTACAGGGAGAGTATATATGTCCACCCAAACCTGCCAATTTTACCAAGTTAATAGGCATATTCTTTCATCATTACCTCTTTCTTCCTTAATTCTAATTGCAGACCAAATGACATTTAACATTAATAATACCAAACCGCACCTTTTGTGTAGCAGGGACAAGGAATGTGGGAACTTTGACCTTCTTACCCTGCAAGTTCAAGCAAATCAAATTTTTTGAGCTAAAGACAAAGAAGCTGCGACTCAATATATATATATGATATGCTGCAACTCAATATTGATTCTTGATAATGCAATAATGTTGGAGCTCCCTCTCTCTTATGTTACCTTTCCCCTTGACCTGCAGGAATTTCAGTCTCAACTTATTTCAGCTTGTAAAACAAAAAGGACAAAAAATGGAAACAGGGACTCTTACTGAAGCTAGAAAGACTTTAGCAGCAGCAAGAAAATCTTCTGTTTTTCCACCAGTACAAGATCCAATATACACTCTGTCAATTTTAACATCTTTGCATTCTCTTGCCAAAGCACGATTATCAGGAGAATGTGGCTGCGAAATACAATTAAAATATTACTACAGTATTAGGACATGCATACACAAGAGAAGATGAAGAAGAAGAAGTAAAAAGAAACTATTATGAGATAATCTCTAGCAAAGAGAAACAGGATAAGGAGAAGGGGGTGGAGGTGGATATCAGAAAAAAGAGCCCGTCAGTTGACTTCATAGAGAAACCCACCTTAGCCACCAAGGGCTCCAATTTTGAGATATCAAATCTGTACTCAGAAAGAAAACTGAAAGCCAGAAGATGAAAATATATAAGCACTCATCTTAATGCAGTTCCAAGTATGAAGTGACACAACAAACCATGTAAGAACATAAAACCAACATCCTAGTTCTTTTCTCAAATACCATTAGATAAAGGTATAAATCATGGTGACACATACTGATACTTACATAACTAATTGTATTTATACAATCATTTTATTCAAATCTGATATAAATTTTCATATGAGAGAACGATAACTCAAAGAATGACACCACTCTCCCACCAAACCAAATGAAAAAACAGCATACAAGAGCGTAATAATAAGAAATGATATCTTAATTAACCATTTAATCATAAAAGTCTACCTTGCTTGTGCATCACTATAAACTGGTTCATATGGCACAGATGTTTTATCCTGTGCAAAGCAAAAGATATAACCCCATAAGCCACTGCTAGGCAGGAAAGCAGCAACAAATATTCAAAGAAAACAACTTCGTTGCAAGAGTACATGTTGATCCAGGCAGTAAATAGGAACAAATGCAGTCAATTATGCACTCACCTCAAGGTACTTAAATGTAGTGCTATCGGGAGGAACAACACCATTCTTTCCACCAGCTTCAACAACCATATTGCATAATGTCATACGTTCTTCCATCTAGCCAGTATAAGTAATCAGAAAAATTAAATTCATGCTTTCTTCCAGAGAAAATAATCCAACTCCAAAGACTTTTAGAGACATAACTTTATATCAGTCTGGGTCATTTCAAACTCACTTACATTTAAACTTTCAACAGTTGTTCCAACAAACTCCATGGATTTATATGTTGCACCAGCTACAGATATTTCACCAATGATCTGCAAAATATCAACCATTTTAATAGAAAACAGAACAAAAAGCTATACTCATTCTATGACCTACCAATATATGGATAAAAATATTATGCAACATGAACAAGATTAATATACCCATGAGAGCACAGTTATGACTTCATGCTCACCAAAACAGTACAAATGCCTGACAATATATGACCTTACCTGTAAAATCAAATCCTTTGCAAGCAAATAGTGAGGCATTTCACCATCCATCACAAATCTCAAAGTCGGTGGCACCTGCAATTGAACATGTAACAAAACCATATGTAAGTATTACAACATCTAATCCACCGTTTGTACATGCCTTCAAAATTCATACAAACCATCAATATCCATTCACAAAAGAAAAACCCAAGATAATCATCATATAAAACCTTTAAATGCCTAAAGCCAAAAACATGGAGTGAAAAACCACTCATCAAGGCACTGAAACTTTGCCAAAAAAATCCTTCAATGACTTTGGTTAACAAAGTTGGATCATCTTAAACACTATCATTTAGTAAAAAATGTCAATAATTTTATGGAAAAATGTAACTCTAAGAAGCAGATAAGGTAGCCAAATACAATGCCTGACTAATTACTGAAGGAATAAAGAGTGATAATACGGAAAGGAGAACATTTGACAAGTTACAAAATTAGCAGAAACCCAACTGAATATCAAGGAATGCACAAAAGAAGATAAGAAACACGTTTAATCAAGTGTAACATTACAGCATAATTAACGAACCTTGAGCAGAAGCTTCCCAGTGCCCAAGACAAAGCCTGCATCTGTATTTCCTATTCCTGTAGCAAATTGACCAAATGCTCCAGCAGTACAGGTGTGAGAATCTGTCCCTAACAAAACCTGAAGGCAGGAGTAAAGAACTTAACAGCAGTTCAGAAACATAAGCCATAAATTGAAGTTTAACAATTCAACAATTTTGGTAAATATTGATACCTCCCCAGGCCTGCAGTGACCTTCTTGGGCAAGTGCAACATGGCATACACCTTTATAATCAGGGTTAGCCTGCAATGTTATGAATTATAATTCAGTTTTACATCAACAAACAGAGAATATACCCTGAGTTCCTCAGAATAGTGGATTAGAAAATGAATTGTAAGATCAAGAGTGTGATACCTTAAAATTGCTAAGATCTTTAATATCATAAAAATACTTGATATTTTCCTCCATGCAAAAATCCCTCAAAATATCCACATTACGATTTGCACGTTCATCACTTGTGAATATATAATGGTCAGGTATAATAACAATCTTTTCACGGTCCCAAACCTTCAATACCAAAACGATGGGATAGTTAGTTAATGAATTCAGCTTCTGCAAATAGATAGTTGTGAACACACACACACACACACACACACTCACAAGGCTCTACTCTACCAATGTAATAATTAAGTTGCTAAGCTAAAACAAATGTCAAGTATTTTATAGGGAAACGAAAAAGTAAGAGAAACCACCAGAACAAGTTTAGAAGCTTGAACAGTATCCCATCGAGAAGAAGCTTACAGCAGTGACATAGCTATTGTCATTTCATCAAATCACAAAAAAACACAAAAAGCTATTTAACATTCTAATAAGCATCATCAAGAGCTCAATTATGCACAAAATTAGCGTAAGAGAAAAAAAATTAAACCCACCAAAAAGAAAAAGAAAAGCAAGTAAGATGGTAGATGAATCTAATGAATCGAATACCTTAGCATTTTCACCAAATTCTTTCTTAAAGATACCAATGGAACCCGGGCCACAAACATCGTGTGTCATCAGAATATCAACATTAACCCAAACATTATCACCTGGGCTCAACTGTGGTTTCTCAGAGGCCCTGGCAAGAATCTTCTCTGTCATTGTCATTCCAGTCTTCACCTGAAACAGAACACCATAGAAAAAAAAATCAATGAATATCCACTGAACAATCAATAAAAAAGAATCAACGAGACTAAAAAAAGGAACTAACAGAGCCGGTGGTGGCTGGTTTACGCTCTGATTGCTGGGGTGCCATGACTGAGACGATTTTCTTGGAAACTTGTTTCTTCCATTTGCGAATAGCAACTTGAGATGTCGAAGGAAAAGCAGAGAAGCCCAAATCTTTCTGGTCAATCAACAAAAAAAATAGGAGTTTGCTTATTAGTCAAAATAATCAACAAAAATCAAAAACCTAGAACATGGGTAATCAAGAGCACTGACCTTGTTGCTGATGAAGGAAGAAGTTGGGGAAGGAGAAACCAAAGAGGATGCCATAAGATTCAGCCCTTCTACTTAATGACCAGAGAAATGTAAAAGGAGAAGAGGGCTGTTGATTTTCTGTATGTTATCTGAAATAGAGGCGGCGCAAGCGCAGAAAGAAATG
Organism: Theobroma umbraticum; assembly: GCF_002168275.2. NCBI lineage: Eukaryota > Viridiplantae > Streptophyta > Magnoliopsida > Malvales > Malvaceae > Theobroma > Theobroma umbraticum. Next base: position 6,191,595 of record NW_018397264.1, read on the forward strand.
TGACGAGCTCTAGCGCAGGGAGTTTGCGGCAGGGAGACGCTGGTTGTGGTGACCTGTGGTCAATACTTGTTTTTAGTAAATAGGTCCCAATTAAAACGAACCTTCACAAGATAACAACAACATAGTTGTCACGGTACAGCTTCTAAATCTGTCACGATTATGTGGGTTAATTTGCCTTTTGGTTGTCACTAGAGTCACGTGCTGATAATTGGTAACTTCAATTTGCCTTTCTTTGGGCTCTGTGTAAGGCTTAGTTGGGCACTTGGACTTTGTGGCCCTCTCTCTACCGGGAAAAACAAAAGACGTTAGCTTTCCCTCCATGGGCTTCATCGCGTTCTCAATCAACCTACTTGAAGCTCCTAACTTTCAAAACCCAGAAAAAACGCAGTTTTCTCAGCTCAACTCCAACGTTTCTTCTTCTCTGAATTTAAGGTACAATCTTCTTTCTTCTTCTCCTCTAATTGTTAAGTCTAAGTTTTTATGGCTGGAAGTGCTGGACATGGCAATTGTTGATCAGTTTCTATGCTTAGATGATTGGTTTGAGTTGGGAAATTTGTTTATTGTGGCATTGAAAATTGATTTTTGAGACAATCCCACGTCAAAAAGTAGATTTAATTGATGATTATCTATTTGGGGTCTGCCATTGAATCATTAGTAATGAGTTTATTCTGGGTTCTCTCGTTAATTGCTTTGACTAAATTTTGCACTTTTTTGTCTGAGACTGTGGATTTGTGTTTATTCCTTTCAATGTTTGAAGGATGAATTTGAATCAGCTTTCATATATTTGTATTTTGGATAACTGGGATTGCCTTTGATTATTAACTTTGCAAGTGAGGGCAAATGATGAAACCCCTTTGTGTTCGATTTTAGAGTTTTTAATTTATTTTACAAGCTTTCATTTCTGATTATGAACTTCCTTTTCAAAATTCAATACCTATTGGGCTTGATTTACTGAAAAATGAACATAGTTCCATTCATCTGTTTAATTATTGCTTCCACCAGTTTTTAAGCCAAGTGGTTTCTTCCTCTTCAATAATGGCATTGCACGTATTATAGCCTATTCTCGAAGAGAAATTCAAGATGCAATGTTTTAATCATTTGGGCCCCCCTTTCCTGTTTATAGTTGATAGACAATCCAATCATTTGAGCTGTTAAAATAGCAAAGCTCTTAATATATTTAGATATCAAGTTGTGCAATATTTGAACAGCTTTCTTTGTATAATGTACCAGCAATCCTGCAGTGGTAAAACAATCTTGAATCTTAGATTGCCTTTTTAGAATCTGACAGAGTTAAATATTATGGAAGCAAATGTTCCTCTAGAAGATAACTGTTTTGCTTTATGACAATCTGAAGCTCAGGAAGCTGCATTTGCCATACAGCAGGGCTATTGTAATGGATGCAAGCATCAGTGGTGATTCTTCTCCAACTCGATACAAATGGAGAAAAGTTGCATATGGAGGGATGCAACCTGGTTTTGATGACAATCACACAGATGACACTTTCCTTGAAGACATGGTCATGAACGCTAATGTTGTTAAAAGGAATATGCTCAAGGTGATGCAGGATTCAGTGTCTATCTCACAATATCTATGCGTTGTGGCTCTTGTGGTGCTTGTCTGGACCTACACCCTTAGGTCAACCCTCAATGAAAACTCCCTCTTGCTTCTTGATGTAAGCCTTCTTGGTTCAGGTTTCTTAATTCTCCTATTAACTGAAGAAATGCTCTCCCTCAACCTTCTTTTGCACTATGTCCTCAATGTTTCCTTTTTTACCACTGGTTTGTACGTTTTGGCCCCTATCTACCAAACCTTGACAAGGTCCATTAGCTCTGATTCCATTTGGGCAGTAACTGTTTCACTTCTCTTGCTTCATCTTTTCTTACATGACTATTCTGGATCTACAATAAGAGCTCCAGGGGCTCTTAAGAATCCTAACTTGACTAGTTGTATCTCCTTAAATGCTTCTATTGTTGCTTCAGTTTTCATAGCATCTCGACTGCCATCAAGATTACATGTGTTTGCTATTATGCTATTCTCGTTACAAGTCTTCCTCTTTGCACCATTGGTCACCTATTGTATCAGGAAATATTCTTCTCGCTTGCATCTTCTGTTCTCCTTTGCACTGATGGCTGTGACTTTGACTTTTGTTTATAGCCTGCATCGCCTACTTTTTGTGCTACTGGTGGGAATGTTAGTCTTTGTTAATGTGGTTTGTCCTTACTGGCTTATAAGGATTCAGGAATACAAATTTGAGATCAATGGCCCTTGGGATGAGGCTAAGCTTTGTTTTGACATTACAGATTGAGATCATTTTTGCCACCTTCAGTTATTGAACAGAAATTTTGAAACTTAACAAGAATTCAGTTGCCTGTAAATTGTCTCCATTGCTTATGTTTTATTTTCAACTCCTAGTTACTCTTTAATATGCTTTGCTATAAAATGGGTGGTTCTTTGATACAAAAGATCCTGGCTTAAGCAGCAGGTATTAGCTATTCAATTGTTTCATGCTGAAATCATCAGAAATAAGGTTGATGTACATTCTGAGCTGGCTAAGTAGATGTTGCAACTAACCTTTAATCATGTATTGCATGTTATAATCTCAGTCAAAAAGGACCCACACTGTCATATGCTTTAAATTTCAAGCGAATGTGCTCAATGCACTGTGTCGAAATTGCAGTGAACAATGAAAACCGGAGTTCTGTTATATCAGAATGTTTCATCAATAGCACTTGATATCATTTGCATAACATTAACAGCCCCATCTTCGGAGGATGAAATGATTTGGTATGCATTTATCAAATTTCCTGTCCTATACCCTCTTGAAATATTTGTTTGCCATGAATGCCTGGATGCCCAACAGCATTATTTTCTACGCATGCCTCAAATCTCCTGGCTTCCATTGGTTACTATTAGACCATGGGACTCGGTGTGTGTATATATATGATTCCACCTCGTTGGAATGGACTTATCTCTACTACCTATGTTAATAAACCTAAGCAATAGCATTTCTTCAATCAAGAAGCATATGGAATGAACGATCTTTAGCAGGTCCTGGTTGCAATAGCTATCAGCAACAGAAAATCTTGACTGGATTAAACATGTACTGGTGATTTTACACATGAACCAAGAAGGTTAAGAGTGACGGGAAATTCAAAGCATAACACTTAAATGCAACATCCACTGTGGGATTATGACATCAGCACCACACACTGGAAAAAGCTTGGGCTGACAGCTTGAATAATTAGTATAAGTTCAGTAAGTGCAGGTCAAAACAAGCTAACAATAAAAGAAATCATGAGATTGGAATCAAAAGCAAAAGCAAAGAGTCTAAATATACAACAAAATATAGAAAGAAATCAACTTCTGCCTCAACAGCAGTGAGCACAGACCCCATTGTTATATTCTCTCCACTATGGTTACTTGTCCTGGGCTTCAGCTATTCTATTCTTGTTTCTTTAGGGATTGTGAAGAGGTGGTAGCTTCACCTGTTGGCTGGCTTACACTAGCTTTGGCATCAGCAAGAAATTTTGGATCTGGCTCATGCTTATCCGAAGGTTCCTTCATTGCCATACAAATGTAGAATGCAATGACTATATTGACTGATATTACAGCAACGAATCCACTCAACAGCGTCATAGCATGGGGAGATAAATTTGATAAACCTGTTTCATACAAATGACACTTCTTTGTTCAGTCAACTTCATTATATATAGCCTAAAAGAACCATCAGACATGAAGCGTGTTTATTCTCTACCAGAACTTGATGCTGTTGCAATGATAATAACTTATTATATCAGAAAAAGTTTTATTCAACTTCTTTCTTGATGGTGATTCTGCATAGATCAATTTGCTAAAATCATATTGGAGGGATTTGTATGGTGGTTCAGTATATCAACTGAATAACCCTGTTTGCTAGGTTAGGGAATAGAACTGATAATTGCAAGATATCAGAAAATAGAGATTTTGCACCTATGTACATGTAAACTGTTCAATTCAACTAAGAGCTCGAAGTTTCAAAACCAGTTGGTTTAACGTTTTAAGCACCAACCATGATTTTACTGTAAATCTATTATCAACTTAAACCTTGATTTATACTACAGAAGCTAACAGTTAAGAGATGTACTACTCATGAATAAATAACAATCCGCTAAACTTGGTGAAAGGCACCCAATTTTTTTAAAAAAAAAAGAAACGAAAAGAAAAGAAAAGAGATTGAAGCAACCTAATATATATAAATCAGTAGCAATAGCATATAACAAAAATTTTACAATTCTTTTCTACTATAATATAAAATAAAAAAAAAAGTCATCCTTGAGACATTAAATTAAAAGGGTTTAGAGGTCTTACCGGGAAATAAATTATGGTTAAAACCATATAGAATTGCAAGAGGAGCTACCCACATGAACATTGATGTAATAAAGAACTTCTGAACTACTCCAGCAGCCATTTTTAATCCCCCCACAATCTACAAAGCAAAACAGAAAAAATTAATTAAGAACAAAAACAAATCACTTCACCACTGATACTACAAATTTGGAAAATACCCAGAACGGAAGGAAATTCATTCAACATCTGGGTTGCCATGAAAGCATGAATGAATCTACTGAGAAATAAGCAGTACTCAGAGAAGGAAAAGATCGAAAGCAGACTTTTGAAATCAATCAGAATATAAGCAAAAATTATATTAAGAACAGATATGGAAGAACCTTGAAAGGTAAAATCCTTTTTGTTTCTTGCGGTTTTTATTTTTTTTTGTTGGTTCGGTAGATTAGAGAGGAGCAGAAGAGATGGAAGCCTTCTTCTTCCCAAGAAGCTTTGAGTCGAACTTAAAATCAGAACGAGTTCACTTCCTTTTGGGCCAATCTGCAACTGACCCAAACAAAACATGGGGCGTAGCCGGGTAGCCACCGTCCTTTTGGGCCAAAGCCTTTGTTCTTTGCTATGATTTTCCTTTTTTCTTTTCCAACTTTATAGAAAATTGTAATATCAATTCGTCAGAAAAAATTATCATTACTTGCGGAATTCCATCGGTAATTCAATAATTACTACCGATGAGATTTTATTTAAATTATCAACAAAATTAATAAAAATCATCATAATCAATCTTCATTACTCACTATTGACATCCAAATTTATAACAAAAATACACATTAAAATATGAAATCCAAAATTAAATTAATATGATTAAAATTTATCATAAACACAATAACTTAAAATATCAAATAAATATAAACATAAAGTTAAATATTAAAGTAAGGCAAAATTGTGTTGTTAATAACTTGTCAGTAGAAGAGATTGAAGCTTGTCCATTTGGCTGAAAACCTGTACACATTGACAAGGGATAAGAAATTGGCTGCGGCCAATGTCATCACATGAATATGACAATAAACATTAAGCATATAATTCTATGGTAGAATTAGAAGAGAGGACAAAGTACCTTTTTTTACCTAGTTTTCTTTCAATGGCATTCCAAGTTAAGCCAAAGGCAAGTACCTTCCATTGTTCTTCCACCAAAGGGACGAGAGAAAAGCTTGATTCATCAACCCTTTTTGATCAAGTTCCTGCTGATATCCTGAGGTCTATCTTCAACAGGCTTTATACCATTGATACTGTTCGAGCAAAAGCTGCTTAGTACCTGAAGCTAGGCATCCACTCTACCAAGATATTATATGCCGTAAACATTTTCTCCTTGCATTGAGTGAGGGGAACACTATTGAAATATGGAAATTTCAAGATGGTTTGGTGAATAAAAAATAAAATTATTGTTCCTCTTTTTCCTGAGAAGTCAGCTGCCAAAGGAAATTCCTTCGGTCATCTTTGTGCTACCAGGTTATACTGGTCGATTCATGTCTGGATATCCTGCTTGTTGTGAGGTTCATTGGTGAGTTTGTGGATTAGGAAGGGAATTTGGTTAGTGAAGAAGCTGTTTTTTATACTAACATCAAACGGCCCACAGTCTATCCATAGAGGACGCGTTTATTTCATGTTTATAAGTTGGATTTCAATGAGCAAAAATGGGTGGAGATGTTAACTTCGGGCAATCGTGCTTTGTTCTTGGGTGAAAATCAACCTGTTTCAGTTTCAATACAATCTTTTTCTAACTGTGAAGAGAACTCAATTTATTACACTGATGATTATTGGGACAGAATAATGGAAGGTCGTGACATGGGCATGTACAACCTGAAAGATGGAAGGGTTAAGCCAATTTATGAATTCTCTTTTAGGAAGTATTCTGCCACCACCATGTTGGGTCATCCCAAATCCCAAGCCATGCCAGAGAACTCAAAACAGTCTGTAGCAACTGCCTTTGTTTTCTCAGACATATTTTATGTCAACAAAAAATTTTGATAATGTCTTGTAATGGAAACAGCTTCATTAATAATGAATGTAAACTCTTCAGCTTCTAATTTGCTTACTTGTTGCTTGATGTCTCTGGTAAAGCTATAAACATACTAATCTAGACAAAGCAAGTGAGTTTTGCAAATTTACATCTAAAATTAAAAATTTTGATATTTCTCTTAGCTTTCTGCTTGGCATTGCAACATAATGTCAACGGTTGCAGCCCAACAACTAAAGTTTCAATAATTAAATTATACTTTGAGACTTCGGAGGAAACCTTAAACCAAAACCAAGAGGATTTTAGCCTCGTGAGCGGCAGGATTCGAACCTGCGCGGGCAGAGCCCACATGATTTCTAGTCATGCCCGATAACCACTCCGGCACGCCCACTGCGTTTGTTAAGCTTCCAGAAGATTATAATGTCCTGGGACAACTTGAACGGCGTTGGAATTTGATTTTCCGCTCTCTGTTTTTTGTTTTTGTTTTTGTAGTTCATGTGGATGACTGGTGGTAGGCTGTTAAGCCTCTCAGTTTTAGTCTCCTTGTTGTTCAGGCAAGTAAGCAGGAACTATCCTTAGTTTGCACTTTTAATCTTTCAAATTGTAACTGCCTTTTATATGTTTCAAAGTTCTGTTCTTTCTTATGTTTGTCTGCTTCAAACTAGCTTATGGATAAAATGAATAACCAATATGTTGCCTTGGCAGTTTCACATGTAATTCTTCTTCTATATTTTTACATTAAAAATCCTTTCTTTTAATTGGTATCCTTCAAAATCATTTCCTTTTTGAGTTTTTCACTGAAATTCCTACTGGGCATTTATGAATAAATGCATATTCTAATTGATTGTCAAGTTTAAAGCATGAAATTCAAACTGGGCATTCAACAAGTTTTGTCTTTCATCATTTTTTGGTTCAAAGTTTTAAGCTTTGTATAACCTTTTCTTTTGCCACTCCTCCCTCCTTTGGTTTTAGGCGGTGTTTTGCAGCTTGCTGATGACCTGTTTGATGTTTTGCAGAGAGAGAGTCCTTGAATTGTATGATTTTAACAGCTGAAGTGAACAATTAATAAGATGGCTTCCACACTGTTTAGAACTATTCAAATCCACCCGTTTTTGCTCTACCCAACTGCAATATGTAGAAGAAGGAACGGTGTTCTTTACTGCACAATGAAAAGTACTCAAACTCAAACAGCAACACAAGAAAAGCAGCAGCCTCCCAAAGTCAAAGTCTCACAACATACTCGGAGCAAAACACTTGAGAAGATTACAAGAGACTATGAGGCAATAATTGGGATAGAGACGCATGTCCAGCTCTTAACTCTCACCAAGGCTTTTTGTAGTTGTCCTTACAATTATGGATGCCAACCAAATACCAGTATCTGCCCCATTTGCATGGGATTGCCTGGTGCCTTGCCGGTTTTAAATTCAAAAGTGATTGAATTTGCAGTGAAATTGGGTCTTGCGCTCAATTGCAAGCTATCTCTGAACTCAAAGTTTGATAGAAAGCAATACTTCTATCCAGACCTTCCAAAGGGTTACCAAATATCTCAGTTTGATATCCCAATTGCAACTGGTGGTTACATTGATTTGGATCTTCCTCTTGAGTTTGGTGGTGGTCATAGGAAGTTTGGTATTACCAGAGTTCACATGGAGGAGGATGCAGGGAAGCTACTTCATTCTGGAAATGGAGATTATTCTCAGGAAATTACTTCTGTAACATTAAAGTATATCTGTTCAAAAGTTTTCTGGATAATATATACAATCATAGAGCATATCATTTTCTTTTCTTCTGTAAATGAAATTAGTTTCTTTGTCTAACAGCATTGCAATTCCTCTTGCTGCAATAAGGTTCTAGTCATAATTTTTGTGGGTTAACTCAAGTTTATTTATGTGCTGATTCTATCATGTAGTTTGTTTATACATGTATAATGGTATTTCATTTTGTTGGCACTTTAATGGGAGATATAAAGTTTGTTATGCTATCTCTTTTTCCTTTCTTTTGTCTCCTTTGCCAAATTTAGGGGGCTTAGGAGGCAATTCTATTGTGTCTTTTTCTTCTGCTAATTGACACCATTGGTTATTTTTTGCAGGTTGATCTAAATAGAGCAGGGGTGCCCTTGCTTGAGATTGTTTCCGAACCTGATATGAGAACTGGGATTGAAGCTGCTGAATATGCAGCAGAGTTACAGAGGGTGGTTCGATACTTGGGAGTGAGTAATGGGAATATGCAAGAAGGCTCACTTCGCTGTGATGTAAATGTATCAATTCGACCAGTCGGGCAATCAGAGTTTGGGACAAAGGTACATAGAGGCTTCATATACCCTGCTTAAAAGATTTGGATCTAAGGTTTAGCATATGTCTTTTTAAGGGGTATGGGGTATGATTTATTGGCTTGCTGATAGAAAATTTAATAAATACAATGATCAGCATGCATGTACTTCCAAAGTAAGTAGAATGGACAATAAACTGGGTGAGTCAAAGGAAATGATGACAGTGGAGAACTGGTTAAGTTAGTGCCCTAAAATATTTGTAGGTTTGCAATCCTTGGTCGTCATGGTTGTGGGAAGGCTGCATGAATTTATTTTGATTATTCAACAACCTGCAAAAATAAACTACTGGCTTTATTTTGATTAAAGCCCTTTTTAAAAGTTCAGAGGACTTTACTGGCAATTTTTGCAGGCCAGGTTCTGTCAACTGATCCCAGCTTGATACCTCCATTGTCGGGTTTCAGTGGCTTGTATATTCAGGTGTCTCCCCTGCTTTTGATTTAAAATGAATCTAATTTTCAAAAAAAAAAAAAAAAGTTCAGAGAACTTCACAGTGAAACTGTTAAGAACAAACAACAACAGAAGTATTTGAAGTGAAAGTTGTCCCTTTTTCAGGCTTTCTGTTGTTTTAATCACATGAAAGGAAGTCTTGTTTTCTTTAAATTTTAGAATGTAGCAAGATATATCCAATTCTGACTGGTATTATAGGAAGCCTTGATGACACAGTAAAATATGGTCACAGCCAACTGCACCATTGGGGCAGAAGTGATGGGAGTGTGGCATTGCTGATTTTGCTTCCCCTCCTCCTTGCTTTCTCTAAATAAGCCAAGATCTTAATGTGAAGCCCTAGTAATTCTTTGCAATTATGCTTATTGGCAAGTTCAGAGGCATGTAGTTGGTAGTACTTCTGCAACATCTGACATTAAAAATCCTATATTATATTGGCAGGTTGAGATAAAAAATTTGAACTCATTTTCATCAATTAACCGGGCCATTGATTTCGAGATAGCAAGGCAGGTGAGTCTCCATAGTCAAGGCCATGGTGATCAAATTGTTCAGGAAACTCGTCTATGGGAAGAAGGTGCTCAGGTTAGAGCTGCATCTTAATATCAATTTAGTGTTCATACATAAGAAATGGATGACCTGTCATTTCATTGTTACTTATGAACTCCACAAACCTTCATCATTTTATGTAGAAAACAGTTACAATGAGGAAGAAGGAAGGACTTGCTGATTATCGTTATTTCCCAGAACCAGACCTCCCTGAAGTTATTCTCACTCAGGAATATGTTGATGGCATTCACAATTCTTTGCCAGAACTTCCAGAAATGAAGCGTCGGAGGTATGAGAAGATGGGCCTAAGCATGCAGGATGTTCTTTTCCTGGCAAATGACGTAAATGTGAGTCCTCAAAGTACTTTCCTATGTTTATAATGATTAGTAATGTTTCGACCAGCATCTACCAAATCATTAGTCTGGATTCAAAAACCCAAAAAGCTAAAGGCAACATTGAAGAAAGAAAATGGAAAAGGATCATTAGATTCACCTTGGATTGTGATATTAAACAGAAGGGTGATAACTTAATGTATTAACCTATTGTAGCTTGTTGCTCATGAAATGATTCTTATTGCTATTTTCAGAATATGATTAAGTGCCACTCTTCCCCTGAACCAATTTAACGACATGAGCCTAGTATTCCAATTTTATGGTATGCTTTTTGAGTGCATCACTTTAGGACATGAATCCCTTGGTTTCCATAATGTTTTCCTTCATCTTTCCTGGCCCTCTTTTGACAAACAGTGTTAATTAAGCTTTGCAGACAGTTGCCTTATGAAATTTTACTTAACATTACTGCAAGTCCTTGCATCCTTCTTAATTCCTCTATGGGATTATACTACAATGATCTAAATTGTGCTTTCTTCTGTACTTGATTAATGTCTTAGGTGGCAGAATACTTTGATGCAACAATTTCAAGGGGTGCTGACTTTAAGTTGGCTGCCAATTGGATAATGGGTGATATTGCTGCCTATATGAAAAATGAAAAGCTTTCTATTAAAGAGATCAAACTTATGCCAGAAGAGCTAGTAGAGCTGATAGCTTCCATTAAAAGTGGGACTATCAGTGGAAAGATTGGAAAAGAGGTAAACATTTGCTTCTTTAACTGATGCCACTTTCATGTTCAAACTTTTGTTAGTAATCCTGTCTATGCATTTTCATGGAAGAATTTTTCTAGCTATTATTCTCCACTGTGTAGATGTGATTTAATAGTTTGTTTGGATATATAATTATTGTTCATGTTTTTTTTTTAATCCAAACTTTATAATCTTTCCAAGTGCTTTTCTCCTCCCTGTCTTTTTCCTCTACCACACACACACACACACAGAGAAAAAAGAAAAAGGAAAGAAAGAGAACAGGAGAAATAAAAATCTTTTCCTTTATCAATTAGATAATTAGTTATAGAAGTTTTCTCCTGCTTCTTATCCCTCGGCTAAATGCCTGATTAACTTTCTGCTGATAAAGATTTAAAATAACTTGTTAATTTTGGAGATGTAGTGCTAAGTGGGCAAGCAATTACCTCGTAGATATAAGCTCTTAGAGAAATATTAAGACCATAAGTTTAGCAACTGGTGAAACGGCCCAAAGTTTTGAGAGTCTGCAACTGTGTAATATGTGGGTATTATATGAGTTAGTAGAGACATTTGTCATATTTTTACTAGTTTGCTGCAGGGGATGCCTTCGGGAAGTGATACTGTCTTGTATATAAATGATTGAAAAAGAATTATTAAATTTCCTGTGCAAAACTATTATTCTTTGGAAGTGTTGTAGATCAATTATTTGTAACAATTTCTCCTACAATGTTGCAGATATTGTTTGAGCTGCTAGCCAAAGGTGGTACCGTCAAGGGACTGATAGAAGAGAAGGATCTAGTTCAGGCAAGTTAGCTACTTTTCCAATTTCCGAGCCCTTTATTCATAGATGTATATGTCTTTTAAGATAAACTCACCAGTGAAGTGTTAGTCCTGAAGTATTTGAGCATGGAAGGAGAAACTAGAAGTTTGAGCTAGAGTAATCATAAATTGCTGTGCAAACTGAGGGAAACTTTTTGGTGAATGCTGTTTGTAGATAAGTGAGACTTGATTGATGACACTAGCTTCAATTCAATCCAATCTATAACTTAATTGGAAGGTGCAGATCTTGGACTTCGGCCTGGGGTTGACAAGTGAAATTCGTTGTTCCTCACACTAAATGTGCAATGTTAGTAGATTTGTTGAATGGGAGTTACATAAAGTGATATATAGGGGGAGAATTGATATACACCCAAATCCAACTAACATGATGTGTAATGTGTTTGATATTAGTGACTGAAATAATTGTTTTAGTTGAGAATTATGAAAGATAACATATGTTCCAAAATTTGCAGATAGTAGATCCTGTCGAGATTGCGAAAATGGTAGATAAAGTGCTGTCAGAAAATCCAAAGCAGCTAGAACAATATCGTGGTGGCAAAACTAAGTTACAGGGTTTTTTCGCCGGTCAGGTATGGAAAATGTAGCTACATTTTCTGCTATTGTGTGAAGTTGTTGGTACTCAGTTACTTTTCGTCTGAAAATTGTGATTATATGCAGGTAATGAGAATATCAAAAGGCAAAGCAAACCCTGGACTTTTGAACAAAATCCTTTTGGAGAAATTAAATGTCAAAAGTTGAAAAGTTCGTCAGTAGGTATCAGGGCATGGATTTTTTTTTTTCAAAAATTAAATGAAAACAATAATAATAGATACAGACACATGTCCATGCATACATGTTTGCCTTCCCACAGAAATTTCTTGTGATCTTCTGTTCTTGATCTAGCTTGATAATGCATTGAAGTTTGGCTGACTGGTTGTGAGCTTGTGATGCTCCACCAATAAAATGTTCAGATGCCGTCGCAGTCAAAGAAAGTTCTGCCTGTGAATCATATTATGTACTGAGAGTTATCAATTGCGAGCTCATGTAATACTTTACATGGCACCATCTTGTAGTAGATTACATGAAAATCTCCTTTCTCTAGGACAAATTCTTTTTGTAGGATAACTTGCATCATTAAAGGAACAAATGAGATATCAAAGACTGATGACTGCCTCTTGTAACGTTATAATGATTTATTATATCAGCAGATAGCGAGTCATGAGTCATGTTTGCTGGTAAAATGTAGAAAGTTGGGTGTTCAGAATTCAAGCCATTGCCCTGGTTTTGGGCTCTTGTCTTTTTCACCTTTTTGTGTTGGAAAATTGGCATTGTTTAATTTGGACCGCCATGTCCTTTTTCAGCAATAACCAATTTATTATCCAGACCCTCCTATTTTTAATGATCCAGATTTTGGTGTTCGTTTTATAAATAGCTTATATGGTTGTCGATTTGTCAATGAAATTAGACAATCCAATATAAATCTTCCAGCATACATAACCAGTTAATTGACCCAAGAAACCTTCGGCTTAGCAATAGTTTCCTGGACCTAGTTTCCACCGGCCCAAGTAAAATTGGGTCTAATAAAAAAATTTTCAGTGTAAAATATTTTATAAAAAAATAGATTGTTTTTTGTTATTTGTATAAATTGTTGAAAATATTTTTTATTGTTTGACTCATCATGTGAAAAATATTTTTCGTCGTGAAATTATTTAGGTGTTAAGATGATAAGTAATAGTTTATTACAAAACAATGATGTCATTTGATTTTTACTGAAATTAAAATAAAAAATAATATAAAAATAAATAAAATTAATAATAATATTTTTAAAAATATTTAATTATGTATCTATAACTATATATATAAAAAGAAGTTAGTGACTTACCTTTACGCCATGTGGAGTAATAGTTTTGTGTCATGTGGAGCTTAAATATTAATATTTTTTTAATTTTTTAATATTTTTAATTAAATATTAATATTTATTAAATCTATAATTTTAGACATAGTACGAGAGTTTTTTTTTTTTTAAAAAAATATCTTATACTCCTCATAGATGTAAGATATTTTTCATAATCAATTGTTGTCTTTTTCACTAACTCATAAAGTTATAAATTATTGAACTAAATCAAGTTAAGATAAGATAAAATTTAATGCGGACGGAACAGCTCGCTAATATAATGTACTGAGAAGGCTAGCATTGGGGGTGCTCTAAGAGATGAGAAGGGCTTTATTAAGATTTTATTTTCTAAGTCCATTGGAGAGGGTGATTCCAACTTAGTTGGAAGTAATGGCTATTAAGGAGGCCTTCCTTGTTTTCTCAGCTTCGAAATGGATTTAGTCCCACACTTTGATCATTAAAAGTGACTCAATTAATGCCGTTAAATGGATTAATTACCTTGCAGGTTCACCTTGGCGAATGAGGAAATGGATCCTCCAAATTGAGCTGCTGAAGAAGGAAACCAAAATGTAGAAGGTCATTCATATCTTTAGGGAAAAAAATCACCTGGCTGACAGGTTAACAAAAGAAGGGATTCGTAAACAAGACAATGTGTTTAAAGTCTCGGAGTAGATAGGAAGAGAGCTTGGACCAGGATGTTGGTTCTCCACTGCAGGTATGTTTTTGCTTATGGTGTGGTGAGGGATGCACAGGAATTGACAGTGTGATTTGATTGGGTTTTGACTTGAAACTTTAAGCTTCATGGCTGCTGCTGAAAGGAGATGAATTGTGCTGTGTTGATATTACTTTGACTCTGGTTTTGTTTTGTTGATAGGATCTTCAACATATAGGTTGAAATGATGTATAGGAGTTGTCATGAACCCTTTTTGGGAAGGAAGGGGTCTTTGTACAGGAAAGGGTTGAGATTATCTTGTTTTGTGACCTTTTGCAAAACTTGAATTTTAAGTTGCTATAGGTTAAGATAGCAATTTAAAACCTGAAGCTGATCTCGTTTTCTCTATAAGAATTGTTCTCTCCTGCTGATGAATGAAATGTTCAATTTTTTTTTAAAAAAAAAAACTCTTAAAATATTTTATATTTAAAATAAATTTTATGTTTTTCAAACAAGTATAAGGTTTAAAAATATTTTTTTAAAAAAATTTTACGTCAAAGCAAACAATCCTTAAATTGTAAATCTTAATATAAATTAATTGAATCAAGATTTCATCCCACCCTTTAAAGGTTTCTTAAACCATAAGTTTTATTAGTTACAGAATTTAACAATAATTCTGCTCCTACCAAGTAATCCTATTTGTAAAAGAATTTGAAGTAACTTTACTTATATATTTTACAACTCCTTCTAGTTATTTACTGGTATTATTCCAAACTTTAGAATTTAGCTCTTTCTTTCATAATTTTCTCATAATGGTGTTTCGAGCTGAGAGAATGGGAAGTAGCGTCGATCGTTCATCCACCCAAAGGAGGATGAAAAGTCCTGATGATTTAAGCGTTTTTGATCTTGTTCCCGATGAAATCCTGAGGTCAGTTTTCGAGAGGCTCGATTTGATTGATATTATTCGAGCGAAAGTTGTTTGTTCCTCTTGGAACGAACTTGGAGAAGAGTTTGTTTCCAAGACGCCCTGGCTTATGCTTCCTTCAAGAGAAGAAGTAGAAAGAGGAGATGGTACTGAATCTAACCTGAGGGCCTACAGTGGCTTCTTGAAACTTGGGGAGAGCGAGGTTTGTAGCATGAAAAAGATACCAAAGGAGTTGAGGGAAAGTTGCTGCATTGGATCATCAAACGGGTGGCTGATTTTCTTGGAGGAAAAAGCTGTGCCGTTTCTCTTCCACCCTTTCAGGCAAGTGAAAATAGCACTTCCTTCCTTATATGGTCTGCTAGGTTTACGGAGAATGGAAAGAACCGCGGATGGTGACTTTGAAGTCGAACGTTTTAACGATCCTAAGGTTTACTATGGAAAGCAAGAACTACGATATTATTTCATACGGAAAGCAATCCTGACAGGAGAACCAGATTGCAATAAAAAGTATAGTGTGATCTTGCTGCTCAAAGATGGAAGGATTGCATATCATAAGAGTGGAGGTAGTTGTTGGACTGAAGTTCTTGACACCAGGCATGCACCTTACCAAGATATTATATGCCACCAAAATCTTCTCTTTGCATTGAGTGAGGGGAATAATATTGAAATATGGAATTGTGAAGGCGATTTTATGTCAAAAAGAATACACATCGTTCCAACTTTTCCTGAGAAGTCACTCGCCAAAGCAAATTCATTTGGAGATCTTTGCACCATCAAGTTATACTTGGTTGAATCGTGTGGGGATATCCTGCTTGTTGTCAGGTTCATTGGTGAGTTTGTGGATTCGGATGGGAACCTTGTTCAGGAAGGAGATGTTTTAGACTGGGTTTGTTCATATAGAACATGTTTATTTCATGTTTATAAGTTGGATTTCAATGAGCTAAAATGGGTGGAAATGGCAGCTTTGGGTGATCGAGTTTTGTTTCTGGGTGGAAATCAATCTGTTTCAGTCTCGACTCAATCTTTTCCCGACTGTAAAGGGAACTTGATTTATTACACTGATGATTACTTTCAGAGAATGGAGGAAGATTACTCGTATGGAGGTCATGACATGGGCGTATACAACTTGAAAGATGGAACTGTGAAGCCAATTTACGAATACTCTTCAGAGCAGATTCTGCCACCGCCTTGCTGGATCATCCCCGACCCCAAGCCATGCTAGGGAAGCCTTACAGTCTGCAACAACTTTCTTAGATCATTATACATTGTTTATGCCAAGAAAAACTTTTGGTGATGTACGTGAAAGATGAGTTCTTGAAATGAAAAACAATGTCTATTCTGCTTTATTTCCTTTGCTTTTCTTGTTGTTTGATCTCTCCGGTAAAGCTCTCTTGATAATTTCTGAAAGAAACTTTACATAGCAGTCCAAATAGTCTGTTTTGTTTAATTTAGCTTTGCAAAATCTTCAAATAATTTATCCGTGGAACGAGTGGGAAACTGGCAAAAATTTGCTTCCGTTACTGATGCCACCTTAGGGTTCAAACTCTGTTAGTAGTCATCTCCATCCATTTTCATGGAAGAATTTTAGTAGCTATTCCTACCTACAAATGGGGATTCTAAGATGTTTCAGGGAAATGTAATGAGACCCCTATCCTACCTCATGATTACTTTATTCTGAAATTTGATAAAATCCACAGTCCTCTCCCTATATTGTGTAAACAGATGTTGTTTCACTTGCAAGAGGTTTTGGCCTTTGGCGGCATTGACCAAGTCTTATTATTCACTAAATTTAGGGTACAACCAGACAGAACTGACTTAATAACCCCCCAAAAAATAGCTCAAAGCCACCAATCTCTTAACTTGTCAATCACAAAATGAAAGCTGACTATTTGTTAATGGTTAACCTACGGATAGGCTCATAACCAAAATGACAACCTCATATCGCATGCCATTCTTTTTTCCGCAATTCCAAACCTCTCTTTCTAGGTGGTGTTGGTTGTTTTTTTTATCTGTTTTGTTTTGCTGGTGCGGCGGTGGCCATTGATGGTGACTCCACCGGAACGGAAAGTAATGGTGGTAGCTGACCCGACCCCCCACTCAGCGGCAGCCCTCCAATATGCTCTTTCCCATGCAATGCTAGAGCAAGACGAGCTGATTCTTTTTCATGTTGAGAACCCCAATTCATGGAAAAACACATTCTCTACTTTCCTCAGGAAACCCAGTTTTTCTTCGACTTCCACAGCTCCTTCCGTCCCTGAAGGAGCTTCAACTGACATAGATTTTCTTGACCAAATGAAACGTGCCTGTGAGATTGCTCAGCCTAATATCCCTGTACGCATAGAGAAAACCGACATCGATGGCAAGGACAAGGCGACCGTAATTCTTTCCAAGTGCAAAGCTTTAGGAATCGATCTTCTCATCATAGGGCAGCGGCGGAGTCTCTCTTCAGCAATACTTGGGTGAGTTTCACACCCTTTTCTTCTAGTCTTTTGCCATGCATATCAATGGTAAATATGAATGGTAAAAAGCGAGAGATTAATTAATAACTTTTGGGCTGGTTTCCGCATGTACCAAACAGATATAAGCGATCTAGCGGGTCAATGAGAGGAGCAAAACTGATAGACACAGCAGATTATTTGATTGAGAACAGCCAATGCACCTGTGTTGGAGTGCAGAAAAGGGGACAAAATGGTGGTTATGTCCTAAACACAAAGACCCATAAAAATTTTTGGCTCTTGGCATAATTGCACTTACATTTATTCACCAACTATTGCATTGGTCATCAATTTGCAATCCCTTTGGTCACAAGAGCTAGCTATATCTTATAAATATGCCATATTTAGCTGATTTTTCATTCAATCCCTCCTTTTTCTTTTCTTCTCTTTAGTGATGAAATGTTCCATATGTATGATTTTTTTCAGTTTGAATACATAGAAACTGTAAATATTTGAATTTGGAAAATGACTAGCTTTTGCAGCCACATCCAGAAAATGAGATACAGCTGAAACCAAGGTCATCTTGTTCTTGTTTTTACTTTATCAACTATCTTTTCTTCAATTATGATTCAAGACCTACATATTTCACCAGAATAATCTAATTTCAGGAGAAAGGAGGGAAATGGTTGCCAGATGCATTTCTAGACATGTTATCTATATAAACATACTATAATAAGTGAGATCAAGAATAGAGTTAGGAATGAATGACCTTAAACAATAGTCAAGCATTATAACTCCAGTCTCCAGATGTATTGTAGTAGTCTTTCTAAATGCGTATGTGCTTCTCCTTCCATATCACAGCTCCATTACCCATTCTCTTATGTTTTATGAATAGAACATTTCTTAAACTAATTTCCTTTCTCATAAAAAAGAAACAAAAACAAACCCGTGCATTTGATGGGCAATGTGGTAGTTTCTTTAACATAAACTACATTACCTCAAAGTTCATCATGCATGGGTTGCTCTAAAGGGATTCCCACCTTGGGAACTACATTGTCAGGAAATTGGGCATGGTTAATACCTTCTTCTACAGCTCTACGAGCAACATCTGGTTTTCCAGCCATACCGGCCCTTATGGCTGCAGTAACTGTCCTCTGCAACTTAAGTATGCCAATACGCTTTGAAACAACATATAGTACAGCACAAGAGAACAAGACAAATCCCACTATGAGTATCACCCTGAACAAACAGAACGCAGCATCAACAATGATATCCTCAGATTGTTAGTCACTACAAAAATATAAAGGAAAACCTAATTTCTTAATACCTGTCAATAACATCCTGACGCTGCATTGTGGAGAGTAGATTCCGGGTTCGCATTAACAATGAGCGGTGCCCCTTGTATTCACTTTCAGCCTTCCTTAATACTCCCGTTGATTCCTCTATACATTAACACATATAAGTCAACAAATCTAATGCACATAAAACCAGTCTTTCTCCTTCTGAACCATATTGGCCAAACCAAAACAGAATATTCATCTCAGTTTGCTGAGCAGAACATCAAGCTGAAATCAAATCTCATAGATGAACAGGACAGTGTCATTTGGATAGAATCATTCAGCTAAGGGCCACCTGAAGTACTGAATTTTGTAACACCACACTATTTTCAGCAAGTTTCATTAAATAATACATTTTGGAATAGGGATAGAAAGACCTACCAAAAGTCATGAGTGTGCTTGTACTTCTTTCCACCTCCTATATGCATGTAGATGTAATGCAACGAAATCACATTGAGCAACCGACAAAGAACCATATTACAACCTTATTGATGATAAACACAAGGAAGAAACAAAAGCGAAAAAATCACATTACTCACCTGAACCATCAATTGTCGTGTACGGCGAAGGCTCTCTGTGATGCTTTCTGCAGCAGATGTCATTCCAGCCTTTGTCCTGAAGTAGTTATGAATTATACATGAAAAACAACACAGCAAATTAAATACCAGAAAATTATAGTATTTTACCGCCAAGGAAAATTACCCAATGTACAAACAATCACATGAAAATAAGGGGAGCTACATTAATGTCAATGTCATCAAAGGCTAAAGAAATACTAGTAATACATACTGCAAATTGCGCCGACGAATCGTGGATTCTTCTCCACCACCCAGAAGAAGTTCTCTCTACAAAACATACATAAATATAAAATCAAATCCGTAACTTGGTCTCTCTTGAAAAAATAATAACAAAAATGAAAAATCATAATGCAATTAACAGCACAACTATCAAACTAGGTATGAAAAACATCCATTTTCAGATACTGTCAAAACAAAAAGATGTTTAACCAAGGGATATCCGTATCAGTGTGTAACAGAACTTAAAAAATGGTAAATTGAAGCAAAAAAAAAAACTCAACCTTTGTAAAAGAAATCTATTACCTCTTTCTGAGCAGTTTTCCTGATATTATCCTTTGCTTGCAAATTCGCATTCCTTAAACTCAATCTCAAACTAATCACAGAAATAACAATCGAGTCCTATCAGAACATATAAGAGCAATTAAAATACTAACAACAAGCTTTGCTAAATTGCTACTAAATCCAAGTAATGAAAAACAAAATCATAAATAAACCAATAACACTGGAATTAAAAGTTTCAATTTTGAAACAAGGACTAAAAACCCAAAAGCAAACAAACAAGAAAATTACATCTTTGCTGAAAACAAACTCAAAATTTCCACTCAAGAGAGAAAAAATGAGGGGTTAAATTTACCTTTGGCATTGACTTTTCCAAGATTCAAGTAAAGCTTTAGCAGACTGGACCTCTTCATCAGTAGGAAGCTGTGGAGCAAGAAGATCAAGATTAAACTGCAACGAATTAAGCAAAGCCAATCCATCTTGAGCCAACCCATTTAATCTGGGCAATGAATTTTTGTTTTTGGTTTCCTCCACTGTTGCTTTCCCATATTCCTGAATCTCCTTTACATGCTCTTGGTTCTTTGCATAGGCTTCGTCCCACTCTCTCTTTGTCTTCTCCACTTCTTCCACTACCTTGTCCATTTTTCTTTTTTTTTAAGTTTGCGTTAAGTTTTCTCGTCTGTTTGGTTGATGGGAAAATGAAATGGAAAATGTTGAATAGGTTTAATTCGAGGGATTTGAGAGGTGAAAGGAAGGGAATTTTTCTTTCCTTGTCAGAG
This sequence comes from Theobroma umbraticum, assembly GCF_002168275.2. NCBI lineage: Eukaryota > Viridiplantae > Streptophyta > Magnoliopsida > Malvales > Malvaceae > Theobroma > Theobroma umbraticum. The sequence goes on from NW_018397264.1 coordinate 6,212,243, forward strand.
GGAGATTCGTCTAAACCGCGCAGCTCACTTATAACGGTTTTATACGTGCATAACATTTTAGTATTAATGAATCAACAATACAACTTAAAGCATAAACCCATGATTAAAAGAAAGCTTAATCTCCGTAATGATTAAAGCTCAAAACTTAATGTTTACTATTCTTAATCTTATTCTCGAGAGGCACCATAATGTTAAGTTTAAAACTTGATCGATGGAAGTTTTAGATTATAATCTTTAAAATGAACAAAGAAAAGTTTAACGAAATAAAAACTACATTAATTTTTCTTTTTCTGATAATAAGAAACCTTAATCTTAAAAGAATAATAAGTTGTTACAAATCTTCGACTGAAATGCTAGGCAAAGATGCAACACTGACTCATATACACCTCAAAATGGACTCATAGATACATGCTGATAAGTTCTAATTACAAAATTTTACCCTTTGCTACATGGGTGATTGCATGTACAACACAGTAAGTGGAGCAACTGAAATCAAAAGCAAAATTGCTGCAGCCACTGTTACATGGATTCGAAATCTGTTGTTGTCACAAAAATTACATTTACATTTGATGGAAACATGAACCATGGTTCCTTTTTAACTCATTAGGCGACAGTTATGCTGCCTAATGAGAGACTGGATGTGCCAAAATTCTGATGCTTGCCATCGGCCAGATTGGTGAGTGGGAAGCCTTGACTTGAGAGTTGGTTGATGAGGAGAGTTTCTAGTTGGCGGGCAATACTCTTCCCTGGGACAATGAAATAAAGGAAGGTTGCATTTTGCATCCCTTCCTTCGAACGATGAGAACGAACTCGACCATCAAGATCATCCGTCTGTTTGCAAAGACAAATGCATGGTATAAGATCTACGTTGGAGCTACAAGTTTCTGTGTGTAACGTAAAAGGTCAAATCAACAATAAAACGAGTAGATCAGAGAAATACCTCTCCAATATATAGTTTCTTATCAGGCCTGAACATGACATACAAGCAAGAAGCACCTATAGTTGAAGGAGGAGGCTGTTCCCTAGCAGCAATAGCAACAGAGTTCAAGACTGGAAGTTCCAATGTGTTTCTCTGCCTATAGAGCTCCATTAGCTTCTTCTGACATATTAAGGTAACAGCACTCTCAACTTCCTTCTGTAAGACTTCCATTCTGTTTGTTGGCTTACTCTTATGACAGAGAGATGCTGCTTGAGTCCTATTTGATAGAAGTTGGGCGCCTTCAGAACCAACCTGTGCCAGTTGTGTGTTAAATCTTCCAGAAGATAATGCTTTTGGATAGACTGAGGAATAAAGTTCTTCAGCTCTTTGTATTATTGTCTCAGCAACTCCTTCCTTCTTTGCTGTTTCAAATGCAAGGCTTTCTCTACAGATCCCATCTACCAACTTCCAAGTTGGTTTTGTTTGCCCATCAACATATTCTGTACCCATTGCTTTATATATGGTGTTTTTGGTACGAAGTGGCAAAGTAAAAATTCCATGCAAGTGAGTGGATATGATACCTAGACAGCCAATTTCATCGAGAGTCTCAACGATGCTACCAGCAATGCAAGTCCCTTTCGCCGTTTCTGTCCCTCGGCAAATTTCATCTACTAGCACAAGACTCCTTGAAGTGGCTCCACTAATGATGGATCGGAGCTCTGACATTTCTACCTGAGAATTTAGAGCTAAGTAAGACGCATGTTGCAATTTTATTTCCTGATAAAAAAGAACTCTCAGGATGCTCTGATGTACTTTGCATGGTGTTGAGGGGGCAATTAAAGAGTTAAAAAAATGGAAGATACCGCTTCAAAATTGAAAATTTTATCCTACATGCAGAAAAGCATCTTTGTTGTGTGTGCTTAACCAGATATGTATATTAGTAAGTTGAACTAAATAAGTTTAAAGGAAATTAACAAATTTTGCTATAGAAAATTGTTAATTTCTTTTTACTTGTGAGTTGAAAATGTATAATACTAGATTGGCTTTAGTTGATGAGACTTTTTTGGTAAAAACAGAGAGCTCTGAAGTTGGGGGAGATCTAGACAAGAGATTAAGAATAATCACATTTCTATTGGCCATTTTTCGCTGACACTTAATATAAAAAATTGCAAAAAACTCAGATTTAGGAAAGGATACAGAGAAAAAGTGCCAAGAATGTTTACTATGGGTAACACAGAGAAACCCTGCATGAGCAAAAGGAAAAATCTATTCAACTGTCCCTCTGTTTCAGCCACACACATCAGCTAGAGTTGTATGCCAAAAATTGGTTTGCTACTACTGTCAGAGACATTCTGTGGAGAAAAACAATAAATATGTACCATTAAAATATATATCAGGAATATAACATACCTGAAATGAACTTTTCCCATCAGCTGGGCTATCATATGACTTCATGTGAAGCATTACTGAATCAAATTGAGGAATTAAAGCTGATTCAGCAGGAACCATAAATCCACATATTCCAAGTAATGCAGCTGCACAAATTGATCGAAGCAAACTTGATTTACCACCCCCATTTGGTCCTGTCAAAAGAAACAATGATTGCATTTCAACTGTATTAAGCACAGCACAGCCTTCTGACATGTCAAACCAATATGGGGTCAAGCCAATTATCTTCATTCCTTTTGTTTCATCCAATGATTCTCCACCCTGCGCTCAATATATAAAAAAGAAGCTATTTACGTATAATGCCATAATAGAAGAAAAAGAGATATGCTTCGTGTTGCAACTCAAAATCTTGAACTTTTTAATTTGTTGCACTAGTACTTTGATAATTAACTCGATTATCATCTCATGTGTTGCTTTTCTTCCATTGATGCTTGTTGTCATCATTCATTGCATACAATAATGTTAGATCAACTAAGAGTAGTAGATATAATCATCCTGCCCAAATGGCACAAACAAAAGGCAAATCATAATTACCATTTTGGAGAATTACCTTAGAACTACTGAATCCTGTAAGTGTAGGGAAAACCCATTTCCTTCTTCTCCCCTCACTGTAAAATATCAATTAAGTCATAATTGGAATATATTGGGCAAGAATAACACGTAGTGGGAATTTTATATAGACTGATAATTCAAAATTTTCAGAAAAAGGAATCTGCCTTTAGAATTAATATTTTGCAGAAAAGTGTTCTAATAACTCATAATGAGAAATAAAAAATAAAATAAAATGGCCAGAGCTCAGGTTTTATTTCTAAGTGTTGAGACATTGGGCTTCACAAATTTAAAGGTATAATCAAGGCAAGGAACAAAGTGCAAAAGTTTCTTATATTGATAGACAATATTGTTCAAACTGATATAAAGCTAACCAAGCTCCCAAAACAGCATAGAAGTGCATTAACCAATCAGAATTTCTTAACGAAGTGCAAACTGTAAACAGTTTTAGGAATTATTCCATGAATTTTCAATTCATTCACCATGCTATGAACGTGTTAAGAAATCATTCAGGAAATATAAAAAGGTCAATATAGAGACAAGACAACAAACTTTTATTTGGTTAATATGTATAACTGACCTCACATGAGCAAATAATGCCTTTGCAATAACAAGCAGCATAGAAGCAAAGACAAGGATGTTTATCTTAGTTTGTAACTCAGTAGAAAGTCCTCTTAACAATTCCAGAACCCTTGCCTTTGCCTTGGCACCAGTATCATGGTACCTGACACAAATAAAAATATTCTAGTGATCCTCAATCTATTGTGATGAACAGAAGTAAAGGGACTTAGTAAACTTCAGTAGCACACCTCGTTAAAGCATTCTCCACCTTCATTGTGGTAAACCATTCCTCTCCAACCTTTCTACCTTTTGAATCTAAAGCAGGCTTAAGCTGTTTAATTTGTTCTTCGCCAGGAGTACCAGCCCATACAGCTGGTGCAAACCGTTTGCCCTTAAACCAAACAGCTTCATGCTCTCGAGCATATAATATTTCTCCCTTTGGGCCACCAAGAGGAGCTGAGGTCGCTTTTATTCTTGAGACAATGGGGAGAAAATCTTCAGTAACCTACAAGAATGTTATATAACCAACAATAAAGAGCACTGCATGTGCTATAAGAAAGAAGTAGACTAAAAAAGAACATTGAAAAGCCTAACACACACACATTTGCACCTAGCCAATTTCCACATAATTATAAAGGTGCACTGAAAAATCAAAATTTAGTCCAATAAAATTCCAACTCATCAGCATTTTATATGAAGTTAGTAACCAACCCATGATGTCATATCATCAACTAGAAAGAGCAAACTGTGTTGCATTCAGGGACAAAGTGAAAAACCAGCATAATTCTAGCCATAGAAGAAAATATTGTACGATAGACATACCACTAAAGATAAGGCCTCAGCTGCCCTTTCAACTTCTGCAACTTCTTCTTCTATATGGATCTTCTTGACTCGACCTTTCCATGAAGATTCCATGTCCTCAAAAAATTCACCAGGAATATTGGCGTAAGAACTTATTTTTTGATCATTTTCACCATCCAGAAAAATCATTTGACCAATTCTCTCTGAAACCCATTCACACTCATTAACCTGGAATAAACAAGACCCAAAAATCACATGTAAGGACATTTAATTCTAAAGAATATAATAAACGTCACTGCACTTTCATGTCCTACGTATAAGGGCTGCAACACTTACCAGTGTCTCAAAGTCAATCTTCAACCCAGTAGCCACCCATGCAGGATCCATCAATAATTTCAGAATTTCTTTGAGGTCCGTGCTTCTATGCATGTGCAGTATTTCATCAACAACATTTTTTATTCTACAAAACTCGATATGGTTGGCCTCCCTTAGTTCAAGTAGCTTCACAAGCTGCAGAACACCAGGTCAAATCTAAGAATCAGATACAGAAGCACAAATAAAGGAATCAAACAAAAAACATGAAAAATGCAATTAAGCAAGACAAAAGAAAACAAAGTAAAATAATAACATATAATACTTTTATGTTAGGAAACTTATTCCTTCATTACTAACAGCCAAAAGTAATATCTTAAATGCAAAGAAAAAAAAAGAAAGAAACTAATAAAGTAATTAGAATACAACCTTTGCAGATGAGACACAAGTAAACTCGGGGATTGAGCATTTGATACTGCTCATAAGTTTGCAAGTTGCTGCACGTCAAATACAAGTTAGTACAGAATTTAAATTGTACATTTATGTACTATGAAATTAACGCATTTAAGAGAGTCACATATGTATAAAACAATCAAGTGATATGACATATAGCACAAATGCTTAGTCAAAATGATTATAAAGGTTTTAGGATTTTGAAAAGCTCATGTCCAGATTCTGGTCACCTAAGTAGCACGAGTCCTTGAAAGAAGCATCTTTAGTGAAACATTTCTTGGAAACTCCCTATTACATATCCAGTACAACCTTTAGTAAATAACTAAACAGAAAAAAGAAATTTACATGATGGTTTCAAGTTAGAATTAGGCCAAGGAATTTTAAAGCTGCAAGACTAGCTTATAATGGAATGACCTAGTTTAACTAATACACCTTTTCAAAATATACCGGTACCCCATAGCCAGCGTCGCATCACTATAAAAACATATTACAAGTAATAGCTTACCTTGAATTGTAGATGCAATTTCATAAGCAGGAGGATTAAGCAGAAGATCTCTAATATACCTGAGAATCAGTGAGTAACAACATTAGGAGGCAATTATCGTTCTAAACAGGTCACATGAGAAGATCTCAATCACAACTAGATGAGTTAAATCAGACACCCATCACAAATCAACTCTTATACTTAAATTAGTCTAAAGATTCCCAAACTTAGATCAAAATGGTTAAAATAGTCAAATGGGGGCAAAGAAAACAAAGCGATGAAATGGAAGAAAAATAGTACAGAACAAAATTCATATCCAGTAAATTAAATCACAATAATTAAGGAAAAATGAGTAATCCAAAACATGAGAAAACAGAGCCTAATGCCTCAGATACAGTAGATCTATATTCCAGCACGTCACATGGAAAGGGAAGAGTTACTTCCTCTCTAGTTTTGATTGCAATGAGATATATAATGTGAGGGTTAGATGATCCATAATTAGCACCATCCAAGAGGACTGAAGGGATAAGCAATCCCCTAAAAATGACAACATAGAGAGGAAAAAGTACCACAGAACAAATTAATCTAATTGCATAAATACGCACCATCTGAATAACTTCTTCACTAGTATATGTTAGGCAAAATAAAAGATTTTCACTTACAGAGCAGGTAGCCCAGTGCAATTTAATGGCAGCAGCACCTTCAATAAACAAGGTATTCCCTCTGTTGGGATGGCACCTGGAATAACACAACCCATGGACAGAAATTGCTCAAGAAGTCAGTATTAGACAGACAATTGGATATTGGAATGACTCAAGAAGTTAAACGAACCAATCTGCGTTGCTGTTCCTAGGTGTAAAGGACGGGGTCTACTCTCTGAAGGAACAGTGACATTTCTGAAAGTAACCCCATCATCAAGCCCATAAAGCTCCTTTACCTAAAAGATGGATGAAACAAATGCATAAAATGTATAATGGCAAAAATGTATCACATATTAAAGGATAGACACTGCTAAGGTCATCAGAAATGTGAACCTTATGTAACAGCTCAGTGACAGGACTGCCTTCAAACCATTCAAAATGTCTGGTAGTGCATTCTCCCCACAACAGGCCTCCTGCACCAAATTCACCCCAACGACAAGTTCCTGCAAGAGCCTCTAACACAGTGAAAATCTTACCATGTAATTTAGCATCAAAAGAGACAAAATGACCATTTATCAGACTCCTAGCATAGAATTTTTTTATGAAACAGGGGTCCTGAATGCTACTTCATAACAAATTTCCTCTGTACCAGAATTATAAACCAAAAGCACTGCTCTTCCTGAAACATTCCTAGAACACAATAATTCATTAGATTTATCCAAATCAACACATCATCTCAATTAAATGAATATGAGAATGACAATGAATTGGAGCATAACTTCTACGCGTCACCAAGAAAAGATTAGTAGAAAAACTAGAGAACAAGAGCCTTTTATGTCTATGACAATGCTCAACTACATACATTTTAAGCTGTATTTAGACAACACCTTTAAAGACTTCAGTGCACCTTGGCCTGTGTAACATACCTTGTATATGCTTGTTTTATTCATTTAGCAGGTTATTAACATTCCTCATTAACATATGTATATGTGTTGTGTGTTGTGCGTGTGTTATATTAAAGAAAAATCCACTCCTTGAAGAGTAACATAATAAAATGCCTCCTTTGAAGATTCTTGTGATGGCAATGTCTCTCAAGGAATCTGCAAACCTGAAGAATTGTCTCTCAACGATGAATGCAGAAACAGGTGATGGTATCTACACGTTCGCAGCTTGGTTACCAATGCTTCTTCAGTAAGACCATCCTCTGAAGAATATGTCTTCATAGTCTCTAAAACCAGAGTTATGCAATATCCCCTTGCTGAACGAGATATACCTAGAGAGCCAGGGATGATTTATAAACAAGAGCCAAAGTTTACATAAGTCAAATTTAAAAGCACCCATAACAAAGATGTCTGTCTCTCTCAATACACAGGCATGCAAGCATTCAAGAACAAAGAGAAAGAACGAGATTCAAGCGTTCAAGCTCAATATACATTCAGAATGGATGCAACAGTAGCCATTGTGTCAGTACTTAGGTTGCATAGTTGCAATTCCATAAAAGAATAACAAAGAGAAAAGGGACCGCTGCAGTCAAGAATGGCAATACACAGGCTAGAGAAATTCAGGGAAACTCAATAAAATCATAACAAGCTTGCAAGAGATCAACAAGAGAAACTTTCCCAAGCACATTATCTAATAAACAAATTACAAATAACGGAGAAATTGTGCATACCAACAACGGGCATTGGTTCTGGAAAATCAAGATCATGATCAACCCCAACAAGTCCAAATACATAAGGACTACCCGGATGTGCATGCCTGAATACTTAAAAGCAAGTCAGAGCAAGGTATGAATGTCAAAAAACTTCAAGGAATCAGTTAAATTAAAACATATGTACTGAAAAATATATAAACTTTGCCATATAAACAATCTCAACTTTCTAAGCCCCAAATTTAATAACTTAAAACCACATAAAATAGGCACCTTTTAACTGATTATGTACGCTATATGCTAAAGTTACTTGCAAAGCGATGGTCATCACACCAACACCAATGGGCATAACATAATGTAATAGCATTATGAGCTAAAAAGTGATCATTAAAATGTTATTACCCAGATATAAAACGTCCTTTACGAGAACGAGCTTGTGTTGGACCTTGAACTTCCTCCACAATGCACTACAAGAGGCATGCCATAAGAAACAAGCCATAATAAGCAGAGGATTTGTTGGCAATAGCAAAAATCTAGGCATCCAGCTTGAAACCACTGAGCACTTATTGTTGCCTAGAAATAAATTAAGCTTTTATGTTACAAAAATAAGGTAATTCCCAGCATGTCAATTAACTCGCCAGACTCTCTACGATTCAGACCCAAAGAATCAGTTCCCAACCAAAATTTATTTCCATTTTCAACTCCAAACCTGAATTCAGACCGAAAGGTAGAAGATGCATCAATATCACCATACTCACTATACTCACCACTGAATAACCATTTCGTGTTAGGTCATCCAAAGTTTGTCGAAGATTCTGCAGAAGGAGCATTTAATCAAAACTTTTATGAAGAACAGACTAGCAAAGAGAATAGATCAAATGGTCCAGAGGAGTAATTGCGTAAGATATACATAAACTAAAGAAGAAAGTAATAACTAATACAGCATAGTTCTATGTTCATGCAACAGTGACGAATAGAATGCTGCTTGACAAGTTCACACTAATTATTGTTGTTGTTCCTTTTTTTTATAACTCTCTGAAGGTATATAAGAACATGAGAAATATTTTAACTGGCCAAGAAAACCTTATTGCATAAGATAATTTCTTAATTAAACCTTAAAAACAAGAAAAGTAAGATAGATCCAATACCACAACAGGGCAGCCAGCTCTTGGAATACTATCTGAACGCAAACCACCAAAAGGATTCAAACCAGCATATTCAACAAGAATGCAAGCATCTATTCCAAGGGCTTCATAAAAATCCCCAACCTGACGACACATTAAAAAGAATGTTGTAGCACCGATCATGAAATATAAGATGAAACAAGTAAGCAATTATTGTATTAGAAAGAATTCTGTAATATACCCTGCAGAGCAAAACTTCACGTGGAAACTTTGACTTGAACTGCAAAATCTCGCAATTGAGTGTTCCTTCTTTCAAACTGCAATGGAATCAAAAAGAAAACAAACTCGATCAAGCCCTTCAAAGGGAAAAAGAACCAACTTTATTTTGATTCTCATGCTTTTCTAGAAAGGATTAAATTCTTGTAGAACATGAATTGCAATGGTTTTTCAAGCCTAAGTTTTTAGTCCTCAAGCGTCCATGCTAACATATCTTAAATTGAAATTGTATAACGAAATGTCTAAATATATTTAAAAGAAAGGATAGAGTGTATTAGAGTACTGCATCATAAATCTACTGTCTATGTTAAAAAATAAAATTTCCTTTTGTTACCAAGAGAAATGAAAACACAAAGGATAAGATTTTATCCACACAGAAATATAATTACATAAACAGAAGACAAGTATCTATATATATCACCTGCCATTTTTCAGGTTAACATCCACACCAAGCAAATTGCTATACACAAGCCTCTTAACCAAATTGAGAGTGGAAGGTTTCTGACACAGCTGCAGTCTCTGCAATAAAAGAATAAAAAATATAAGAGCTCAAGAAATCCAATATATACAAATCAAATACTTTAATGAAGCAGACAAAAAAGGCACACCTCTTTCCACCAAATTATGTGAGAAAGATCCTTATCATCTATGGCCTTATTGGGCGCCTTAAATTTCCTAGTAACTTTGGTGGTTTCTCTCAAAATCTTCTTATCTTTGAAACAATGTATCTGCCCAAACTGTCTTCCACTGTTGTCCCTAAACAGATATATAGAAACTAGCTTAGACATCTAGCAACAAGCTCTTAGACCAAAAAAAAAACACGTGTGACATAGATAAACAAATAGCTTAAACTTCAGTAGTTAAAGGGAACCACAATGAACCTTACAATTCTTACCAATAAAATAACCCTCGACAAACAAGAAATCCTTTGCAAGTAAGGTACAATCCTATTATCAGAAATACTTCTCATTTTCCAATTCATCACAAGCTTTTGAGAAATAACTCGATTCAGTATAATAACTGAGGGTAATGTTAGGTATAACATTGAATAATAACTTAGCTAGTTAGAGCCCAATTAACAACGTTGTAAATGTCCTAATGTTCATTACACTAACAATGCAGAATCCATAGCATAGTTTAAAGAGGGAACAGTACTATACCAGGTTATGAACCATAAAGATTTATTAAAAAATGACATTTTTAAAGCAATTCCAGTTAAAGAAATTAACTTTATCCAACCATTTCCATAGAAGGAAAAAAAAATACATTTTTCAATTAAAAACCCGAACAATTGAAATACAATGTTTGCTCTTTTACCAAACAAGGCGTGGACTAGATAAAGAAATAGTAATTAGAATATAAATACAGAGGAGAGGGAGGGAAAGGATTACAGGGGAAGCGATGAGGGCTTAAAGGAGGCGTATTTGTTGAGAGGGGAACGGAGGAGAAGGGCAAGAGAACGCCATCTAGGGATTGAAACGACGGCGTTCCGCGTTGCTAACCAGTACATGCTGGTTAAACAGCCTCTCAATTCTCGCCTTGTGTGGTGGGAAAATTAGAGAATTGAACCGGATAAGATTTTCAGGAAATTCCTAGGGTTTTTTTTTTTTTTTTGCTCTCTGGGGGAGTGGGTTTAAGGTTTTTATGAAAGAAGTTCTGCCTTTTTTCTCCTGCCCTCTCCTGCTCCTTTCCCGCCACAAAGAAACGGAAAAAAAATAAAAAAAAAAATTATTTTGGCATGCAGCATTTCACATATCCATCATTATTTTGAAATTTTTAAATAATTTTTTATTTTATAATATATTTAATTAAATTTATGTATTTTTTATCAAATATATTTTTAATTATAAAGTATTTAACATTATATAGGTATAAAATGGCAAACAAATGAGAGTTAATGTTTTGATTAAATTAATTATTAATTATATATATTTATTTGATTAAAAATAAAAATGTAAAAAATAATAAAATTTATTTAAATTGTTTTGATTGTCTTCTCATGATTAATATATTTGTATTATATAAATTCTTTTTTATTTTTAACTTTTTCAACCTAACGACGAATTTTCTGGCGAGGTCTTTGATCAACTGGGGTCCAATGTTGTCTTTTAGCTTACAGGTATACTGAGTAACGTGTATCGGATGTTTTGTCTGAATCCAATATGTGCAATTTCACTTCATTTCTTTTAAGTTATGGAAAAAAATCTAAAATATGCACTTGTACCAAATTATAGGTATAATATATACAAAAGCTCATAAATTATTTTAAAAAATTTAAATAAATTTTTATTTTTTTATTATATTCAATCAAATTTTTATATTTTTATTTTTAAATTATATAAATTATTATACTTTTATTTTAAACCAAATAAACTCTTATATTTTTTATTTTAAGTCAAATAAACTTTTATGATTACTTATTGATTTAGTTAAAATGTCATTTATTATTCTGTATCACGTAATGCTCATGTGACATGCTAAATATTATAATTGATTATATGCTGATATTATGATGATATGATATGCTGATTTGATATAATAACATGATTATATGACTTTTTTCATCTTTCATATCATTATCATGTTAGTATCATGTAAATATAAAATGATAAATAATATTTTTACCAATGACAATTAGTCAATCATTCATGCTTATTTGGTTCAAAATAAAAATATGAAATTTGATTAAATGTAATAAACAAATAAAGACTTATTTGAATATTCTTAAATAATTTAAGGACTTATTTGAACATTATGTCTAAATTATATTAATGTCTTAGTTAAAAGAGTGAAGCAGCTATTTTTTTTATTTTTTATTAATTAAAAGTATTATAATTTAAATGTCTTTCCATACCAAATAGATTTGTTATGTAACTTTTCCATTCAACCATTCATAAAAAAACATTTTCAAGGAAGTCACTCTAAATCAATATTTTTTTAATTTTTATTAATTAAAAGTATTAAAATTTAATTGTCTTCCAGTTTCAGACCAGATTTGTATGTAATCTTTCCATTCAACCATTCATAAAAAACATTTTCAAAGAAGTCACTATAAATCAATATTTTAAATTTCACAATGCAAACGTTTTATTAAAATCTGTTTTATATGAAAATAACAAAGTATTCAATATAAAGGAATTTACATTCATGTAAAATTACAAAAAAATAATAAAACAATAATTAATAATAGATCATGTCTCAAAATAAAAATATTATTTTATTTTTATTTCATGATAAAATGAGATGAATTATAAATGGGTGAAATCAAGAAAGATAAGTACAAAAGGAAATCATTCCTTTCAAGTTTGTTAAACACAAATTTCCTATTTTATTAAATCTTTTGCAATAATAATAAAAACGTGTATACGGGTAAAATTATAAATAATTATTAAAATAACTTTTTGTAACTTTTTGCATAAAAATTAAAAAAAAAATTACAATGACAACGACACGATAATGGCCTCAGTTCAATTAAGTTATCCATTAGTATATAGCGAGGTAACTTTATATATCCCTCTAATATTTATAATTAAAAATCTCTTTGAACAAATTAGAACTCCCGTAATATTTATATCATTTTTGTCTCATGAATTTTAAGAATTCATCCAACTTTATGTACCCCTCACCATTAAAGTCCATTTCATTGAAAAACTTTGATTTTCTTTTGAACATTATTGGAGGCAATAGGTATTAGCAATCTGGTGCAATCTATCCATCTTTCTGTCGAAGCTTAAAGAAAATATTTCTTTTAAGCAAATTCAATTTAAGCAAAAGAATTAAGAAATTGAAGGGAACAATAGCTAATTAGGCAACAAAATGATTATCAAGTAAAAAAAACATTATGATACAAATTGCAAGTCTATTGATTCTTCCCAACCCTGTGTTCGGACAGACAATAATTTTCATTTTATAGAAAAAACATATACGAGGACTTATTTTACGATATAGATAAATTTTTATATATACATATATATATTTTCCTGTTTAGTTTTATATCTATATTTGATGTTATATTTGAGTCAAATAAACTTTCAAATTTTAAAAGAACTAATATGCAAAACCAAAATTATTAAGCACTAAAAAATTAACTAGTGGATGAAAATTGTTATATATGAAATAAATAAAAAGAATATATTATCAAATTCAAAAAAATATATCTCCTTTTTATCTTTACCTTTTCACTATCATATTTTTCATATCAATATTAATGAAGTCAAAAGTGACAATAAATTATTTAAGATTTATTGAAATAATTTAATTATATTTTTTATATATATAATTATCAAAATTATATGATATGTGACACGTATGGTATGATTTGTTAGGACATAAATTAAAAAAAGATATGAATCAATAGCTATATATTTTTATCAAATAACATACATATATCCATAGGTGGACTCAACAATTTTTCTAAGTAGTGTCATAATAAAAATAATAATTAAAAAAAATATGTTAAAATTCATAAAGTAGAAGTTTTAACATTAAATTAAAATAAATGTAAATTCAATACATTCATTGAATACTTCAAAGTAAAAATATCTAAAAAAACTATAATTATCCATCATAATTTTTTTTTATTTTGAAAACATTATATGATAGTATCAGTGGCCCTTGTTGCAAATATGCTCTTCTAATTTCATTTTAATCATTAGGATGATACCTAGAAATTTTTTTCAAGATCTGCTAAAAGAGTACTTAAATCAAATTCAATACTACTTTGCTTAT
>NW_018397264.1:6226290-6228618 GCF_002168275.2 Theobroma umbraticum
TGTTTTGTTTAATTTAGCTTTGCAAAATCTTCAAATAATTTATCCGTGGAACGATTGGGAAACTGGTAAAAGTTTGCTTCCGTTACTGATGCCACCGTAGGGTTCAAACTCTGTTAGTAGTCATCTCTACCCATTTTCATGGAAGAATTTTAGTAGCTATTCCTACCTACAAATGGGGGTTCTAAGATGTTTCAGGGAAATGTAATGAGACCCCTATCCTATCTCATGATTACTTTATTCTGAAATTTGATAAAATCCACAGTCCTCTCCCTATAAAGTGTAAACAGATGTTGTTTCACTTTCAAAGGTTGGCCTTGGGCGATATTGCCCAAGTCTTATTGTTCACTAAATTTAGTATACAGCAATGACCAATCTATTACTTGTGCCTCCTATTTTTAATGGGTTTATGGTTCCGCTATGGAAAGCAAAAACGACGAGATTGTTTCATAAGGAAAGCCATCCTGACAGGGGAACCAGATTGCAACAATAAAAAGTACAGGGTGATCTTGCTGTGCAAGGATGGAAAGAATTGCATATCATGATAGTGGAGATAATTGTTGGACTGAGGTACTTGACACCAGGCATGCACCATACCAAGACATTATATGCCATGAAAATAACTCTTTGCATTGAGTGAGGGGAATAATATTGAAACATGGAATTGTGAAGGCGAATTTATGTCAAAAAGAATGAATATCGTTCTAATTCTTCCTGAGAAGTCACTCGCCGAATCAAATTCCTTTGGAAATATTTGTAATATCAAGTTATACTTGGTTAAATCGTGTAGGGATATCCCGCTTGTTGTCAGGTTCATGGATGAGTTTGTTGATGCGGATGAGGAACTTGTTCACTGACATTTTTTAAATGCAGTTTGTTCATATGGAACATTTTTATTTCATGTTCATAAGTTAGATTTCAACGAGCTAAAATGGGTGGAGATGGAATCTTTGGGGGGAAATCAATCTGTTTCAGAGTCAACTCAATCTTTTCCCAACTGTGAAGGGAACTCGATTTATTACATTGATGATTGCTGGCGAAGAATGGAGGAAAATAATTTGTGTGAGAGGTCACGATGTGGGCGTACACAACTTCAAAGATGGAATTGCCAAGCCAGTTAATGACTACTCTTCAGAGCAGATTATGCCAGCCAGAATCAGAGATGGAACTTTCCGACCAAGTTATACGTACTTTTCAGAGCAGATTCTGCCACCACCTTGCTGGATCATCCCCATCCCCATCCCCAACCCCAAGCCATGCTAGGGAAGCCTTACAGTCTGCAACAACTGCCTTTATTCTCGACAACAACTTTCGTAGATTATTATGCATCGTTTATGTTAAGAAAAACCTTTGGTGATGTATGTGAAACATAAGTTCTTGTAATGGAAAACAATTTCTATTCTGCTTATATTATTTCCTCTGCTTTTCTTCTGGTTTGCTGTCTCTGGCAAAACTTTCTCATTTGAATGATAATTCTTTAAAAAAAAACTTTATATAGCAGTCCAAATAGTTTGTTTTGTTTAATTTGGGTTTGCAAAATGTTCAGTTCAAATAATGTATCAGTGGAAGGATTGGGAAACTGGTAAAAAGTTTGCTTCCATTGAAATATTTTTTATTATAATTATTAATAATATTTATTCAATTTATAAATAAAAAAGTGATTACATTGAATAGTTTTATTAAAAAATATTTTTTTTAATTTAAATATTAATATTTTAAATTAAAAAAATTTAAGTTAAATAGTAATAAATTTTTAATTTTTTTTATATTTTAAGTTAAATATTAATAGTTATTAAATCTATATTTTCCGAAATATAAGTCTTGAAAATATTTTTTTAAAAATATTTTGCATCAAACTAACAAACTCTAAATTGTAAATCTTAATACAAATTAATTGAATGAAAATTTAATTTCACCCTTTAAAGGATTCTTGAAACCCAAGTTTCATTAGTTTCAGAATTTAACAATAATTCTGCTCCTACCAAGTAATCCTACTTGTAGAAGAATTTAAAGTAACTTTGCTTATATATTTTACAACCTCTTCTTTACTGATATTATTCCAACTTCAGAATTTAACAATTTCTTTCATGGTTGTCTCAATGGTGTTCGGAGCTAAGAGAATGGGAAGTAGGGTCGATTGTTCATCCACCAAAAGGAGGAAAAGTCCTGATGATTTAAGCATATTTGATCTTGTTCCTGATGAAATCCTGAGGTCAATTTTCGAGAGGCTTGATTTGATTGATATTATTCGAGCAAAAGCTGTTTGTTCCTCTTGGGACGAACTTGGAGAAGAGTTTGTTTCCAAGACGCCCTGGCTTATGCTTCCTTCAA
>NW_018397264.1:6228718-6278500 GCF_002168275.2 Theobroma umbraticum
ATTGTTGACTATGATCATTAGTAGAATTTTGTTGTCGTTATTGTTTGGATCTGATTCTTTTGAAATAATTTTTTTAAAATATTTTTTTATGACTTATTTATCTAAAATTATAAAAACTTATTAAAAACTCATTAGCATAAACTAAAATATTAGAATTAAATAAAATATGTTCTTACATAACAAATTATCAAGTTCAACAACTAATAATATGATAATTTTCTTTTCATTAATTAAAACTAAATATAGCAATCTACAAATCATATAAAGTTAAATATAAAAATCAAATAATCAGTATCTACAAAATAAATCAAAAAAAGAAAGACTAATAATTTTAAAATTATAATTATGAATCTAAACTATCAAATTAATCAAAAAATGCTTACACATGAAATATTTAAAAACTTAATTTAGATTAAAATTACTTACAATTAAAATTTAATTGAGTTGCTTTGAGAGAGTGAAAGACAATGCCAAAGATCAAGAAGAAGAAAGTCACTTTAGATCTCAAGAGTAAAATTATAATTTTGAAGGCGGAAACTAATTTAGGTTTTGACTTTTTTAATAAAATTTAAAATTCTAAAAGTAAAATTTAAATATTAATATTGAAATTATTTTTTAATAAATATACTTTTTGATAATACTTAAATTTTTTTAAAGAGAATATTTAAATATTATTAATATATAAATTTTTTAAT
Organism: Theobroma umbraticum; assembly: GCF_002168275.2. Taxonomy (NCBI): domain Eukaryota; kingdom Viridiplantae; phylum Streptophyta; class Magnoliopsida; order Malvales; family Malvaceae; genus Theobroma; species Theobroma umbraticum. The sequence goes on from NW_018397264.1 coordinate 6,229,414, forward strand.
AAAATCTACCTTTTGACCTCATTTCTTACAAAATTACAAAAAAATAGTAAGTCATAATATTATTAAATATACATAATTTTTAAAAAATATAATAAATAAATACTTTTTTTTGTTGAGCAGTGTCATGTGACACCACTCACATGGGTTTGCCCATGCATGTATCGCACGACACACGAATGATATGAAATAATACATTTTTTTAACTTTTATCTTATCTAATTATTAAAAAAATATTATTTATTTATTTTTAATCGAAACATGATAAATTATTTTTTATAAATTTTAATATTTAAAATTTACATTTTAAACAAAAAATATTAAAAAACTCATATTTCCCTTTAACTTTAATATATTAAATATTTTTTAATTTTTAATTAATAAATTAATATGAAAATACATATTTTAAGAGTTTAAATAAAAAATAAAACTTGGTTCTCAAAATTTTAGTGTAAAGCAAAGTAAATAATTAAAACTAATAAACGCATCAACTCAAATACTCAAATTTAACAAAAAAAATTAATAAACACATCAATGAAATAAGAATAAAAAGAAGAAACTCATTACTTTCAACTACATCACCATTTTCAGGAGTTTCCAATCCTTCATCATCTTTAATTAATTTTCTTTTCGTATATATATATATATATATGACATGCGATATGTATTATACGATTTGTTACAATATTGATGAAAAAATGTACAAATTTATATATTATATTGCTATCATTAAATATTGTATGTGTATCACATGATACACATATGATACAAAACAATGACTCTTAATCATTTACCCTCTTTAATTAATTTCTTCATATATATATATATATATATGACACGCAATATGTATTATACGATTTGTTACAATATTAATAAAAAGTTATATAAATTTATATATTATATTGTTATCATTAAATATCATATGTGTATTGCACGACACACGTACGATATGAAACAATATATTATTTAGGCTTTATCCTATCCAATTAATAAAATTACGAAAACTTTATTTAAGTTTGTTGGTCTTTTTTCTCTTTCAACTAGTGTTCCTTTATCTTTACTAGTTTTAATCAAGTATCACACGTGTACTGCATCACATACGTACGATATGAAGCAATATTAATTTTAAGTTTATCTTATCCAATTATTGAAATTATATATTGAAAACATGGATAAAATTTTAAAAAAAACCCTCAAAATGACATTTTTGGTTTTTATTATTTAAAAATAATGTTTTTCACTAATTATTGTTAACATCACTAATCAACAATTAAATGAATAGATGATTTAAGACAATTAAAAATAAATAATAGAGAGAAATCACACATACCATCTCTAACAATATACTCTGCCCATCAAATTTTGAAGTGACTATTCCATCTTTTAAATAAGCTTCATTAATGTCATAAATAGAAGAAAATCATAGTAAGCGAATAATTAAGTAAAAAATTGAATTCTTTAAACAGTGAGTGTTATAAATGGGTAAAGAATTGAAAATTTGCACGTGCATCATTTTTCCTTTTTAACAAAATCTTTTCTAGTCCAAAAAAGTAACTTTAATTCAAATTCAAAAATTATATCCAATAGTTATATAGTGAAAATGATAATTTTTTACTCTTCCACCTTCCAACTCTTCGTTACTTCTCTTGCATTATAAGGAGAGAACAGATACTCCAAATAATCAACTAAAATTAATTAATAATTTAAATTTTTAAGTTTCCTTAAACCAAAACATAATAAAATAAATAAATTCACAACCTTGAACTTAGAAAATAGATACTCTATCCCAATTAGAATCAAACTTGGTTCTATCAAGGAATCGTAATGCAATCTAAAGAATCAAAACCAACAAACCCATCAACTCCAAATACTTAAAATTAAAAAAAAAATTAAGCAAGGAAGAAAAAAAAAACAGGAAGACTATTGCTTACGACTTCATCTCCACTCACAGGAGTTTTCTGTTCTAGTCTCTCTTTAACCAATTTCCTTTTTAGATTGGGTCAACTAGCTCATGTAAGTTTTAGTGATCTAAAACAATCTGATCATGTCTTTGTTGAAATCTAAATAAGTTTTTCTCGAATAATTTAAATAAAATCTCATTAATTTGCTTCCAACCCGATCAAATTTATAAACCAAGACAATAAATTTGAAACAAATAAATCATTTACAAAAATGGACCACATATATGGTATTTTTACATATCTATACCATTAGATAAAAATATAACACTATGGCGTAACCAGATAAAAAAAATAATTCATTAAATCTAAAAACAACTAACAAAAAAAGCTATTATCCTCAGGGCTGTAGCCGGCATGGGGCCATGATCCAAAATTTTTAAATTTTTTTTCATATTATATAAAATTTTTAAATTTTTTTATAAATTTTCTTAATGTTTCTTTAAAATAAATTTTTATTTAATAATTAATATAAATAATAAATAATAAAATAATTTAATATGCTTGACTCAATTTTCACATACAACTCTCAATTCTCACCTTTTGTGGTGGGAAAATTAAGGAACTGAACCCGATAAAAGCTTTTCAGAAAATTCCCCAAGTTTTTCTTTTTTTTTCTTGGGGAGTGGGTTAGAGGTTTTTGACGCAATAGAAGTTCAGCTTTTTTTTTTTTTCTGCTCTCTTCAATTCCTTTCTCGCCACCAAGAAACGAAAAAAAAAAAGTTATTTTGGCATGCAGCATTTAACAAATCCATAATTATTCAAAAAAATTTAAATAATTTTTATATTATTTAATTATAATTTTATATTTTTTAAAATTAAATAAATTTTTATCTCTAATCAAAATATTATTAATTAAAACATTACTTGTCATTTTATGACACTTAATATTGATATAACCTGCTTAAATGTTGTGACTTAGCATGCAAATCCATCACAATAACATAATTTTTCACTTCACCCATTAATATTATATAAATATAAAATAAAAAATGACATTTAAATTAATTATTAATTATAAACACTCATTTACTTTATGATAAAAATATTAAAACATTAATTAAATATAATAAAATAATAAAATTTATGTGAATTTCTCTTGATTCTTCCTCTCGTTGTTTGTCTTCTCATGTTAAAAATATTTGTATTATATAAATTCTTTTTTGTTTTTAGCTTCTTTAGGGTAAGCATGGATATTTTGGAGAGATCTTCGATCTGATGGGGTCCACTGTTGTCTTTTAGCTGACGAAGATTTTGAGTAAGGTGTATCATATGTTTTGTCTGAATCTAATAGTTTTTCTGCAATTTCACTTCATTTTATTTTTTAAGTTATGAGAGAAAAATAATCTAAAATATGCACGAGGTATTAAATTAAACTCAAGAGATTGAAACAATTTTTTCTTTTTTAAGTTTTATTAATTAAAAAGGTTTAAAATTTAAGTCTCTTCTTGTATCAAACCAGATTTGTATATAATCTATTCATTGAACCATTCTCAGAAAACATTTTCAAAGAAATCTATATAGATTGATATTTTACATTTCACAATACAAACATTTTATGTTTTATGTAAAAATAACAAACTATTTGATGTAAAATGAATTTATAAATTTATAAAATTACAAAAATAATTTTAAACAAATAAAGAATGAATGATAGATCACGTTTTTTAATAAAAATCTTAGTTTTATTTATATATTGTGATAAAATGAGATGAATTTATAAACAGGTAAAATAAAGAAAGATAAATATGGGAGGAAATCATTCATTTCACATTTGTCAAGTACAAATTGTCTATTTTAATAAATCTTTTGCAATAATAATAAAAATTTTTACATGAACAAAATCATAAATAATTATTAAAAAATCTTTTTACTTGAATTTTTTTAAAAAAATTACAATGACAATATTTCAATGATAATGATATTGACGATCACAACGACAACAACCCCCATTTAGTGAAGTTATTCATTAGTCCATTTTGAAATGAGTCTTAACTTATTAGATCATACAAATCAACACCAATCTCAAATTGTAAATCTACATGTTAAAAGAATTCTTTTCACCAGGGACGGTTTAATATTTTTAAAGGTTTAAAGTGCTTAAATATTTAAATGAGATCTTTTTTATTAAAATTAAAAAAATATCATTAGTTTGAGATCATTAAAAACATATTACATTTATTGAGAATTATTAGTATTATGAAAATTGAGAAATGATAAAAAATAAAAATTTATTAGACATATAATTGAGAAAGTAAGAGAATATATAATTTTATTAATTATTTTAACTTTTACATAAATAAAAAAGTGACATAAATAATTAAAAATTAATAAAAGATAGGAAGTGGGACAAAAAAGTTTCATAATTACTTAATCTAAAAAATATTTTATTATATATTTTTAATATAAATAATTATATTATATAAAATTGTGAACCCTAAAGCAAAGACTTTGACGGCTTTATCCCTGCGTTTCACTGAATATTACACTTTGGTATTGCATCGACAGCTCCTCCAGCATGCAGTGCTTTCTGAAACCTTCTGAGCGCGGCCTTCATCTTCTCCCGTTTCTTCTCCTAGAGGAGGGAGGATTGTCATTATTACCATTAAGTGCAAGGATATAAATTAATTAACAGAAAAAGGCGCAGCAGGTACTACCTTATCTTTATACAGCACTATTGCTGCTCCCACCGCAACAATTGCACCAGAGCTTTCTCCGTCGTCTTCCGCATCGTACATACGCAGAGATGAACCCTGAGAAAACTTGAATCAAGGGTCAAATATATAAAATTTTTGGATTATTATGATATAAATTTTGCAAATACATTGATTACGAGTTTGATTATATTGTCACAAACATGTAGATTTTAACCTATACGAATATTATAAAATTTTAATAAAGTAATTATAGCAAGCTTGACAATTGTATCAACAGAAGAAGTTTCTCAGTTTGGTTACGAGTTAGTTCCGACGAACCTGATTTGGGAATTTTACGCCATTTAATGCATTTCTTCTATTGGCTTCACGCAAAGTGAAGTTATCCAAAAATTGACGATGAGGGTGATTTCTATATTTCTTGGCCTTGTAACATTGAAGGCAAAGGCAATACTTGGTGGAGCTGTGGAAGCATTCCATGCAACAAAAGTAGACATCTTTGATAAATTCATCACAACCATTGCAAAATGGCCTTCCACTTTGAACTATATAGTAGAGAGTCATGACGTCCATGAACCCCAATTTGTTGGCACCGTTTCCTCTGCAAAGCTCCTTGAACAAATTAGAACTCCTGTAAGCACTATATGGTTTTTGCTTCATGAATTCCAGGAATTCTTCAAGCGCTATAAATTAGGCCTATCACCATTGAAGTCAATTTCATTGAAAAACTTTTGAGCCTCCTTCTGAATATTTTTGGGGGCAAGCTCGTAGTAGGCTTTAGCAATCTGGCGCAATTCGTCCATCTCTCTATCGCAGCTTGGATGAATTTTTTTTTTTTTCTGAATAATTTCAATTGAAGCAAAAGACAAATGGTTAATTATGATATTATGGAGGCAGCAACATTATATAACCATCATGATACTATGTAAACTTGCAAGTCAATGGAGTTGCTCACATCCCATATTGGACCGGCAAGAATTAATCAAAGAAAATTCCATTTCACTTTCTAGAAAAAACATATGCATGGACAATTTCCAAAATATACTTTCTAAAAGGAACATATATATGGACATTTTTCAGGATATAAGTTTTTATTTTTTTTTTCTTTTACCAACTTGTGTGTATGTTTATTAAGTAAGAGGGGAAAATGAATGGTAGTCAGACAATGATAGATGTTTGCATATATAAATTAGGGGCGGTGGTTCATGGAAATTGCTTGGACAATTTCCAAGCAATAAATACCCGTTCGACTCAACCAACTTGTAGGCTCTTCTGTCAAGGGACCAGTGCAATTTCTTGGAGCGTGGGGTGTAATTTGAGTCCCTTGTGGGCGCACAACTGGTATCCTAAGTCATGCTGATTTAACTATACAAGAAAAATAGTACAAATAAAACAAAATTGACAATTCTATCAATAAAGATGCTTCTTCCATTTTATCAAAACCAATTTAAATATCTCCATCTTGAAACATCAATGGGCAACCTCGAAGTAGGTTTCAACAATATGGCGCAATCCGTCCCTCTCTGTCCAAGCTTAAAGAATTATTTTTTTCCTAAACAATTTGAATTTGAGCAAAGAAATTAAGAAGCTGAAAGGAACAATTATCTAATTATTATACCATGTAGGCAGCAACATTATATAACGATCACCATACTAGGTAGAAACAACATTATGAAATAAATTGCAACTCGATAGATTTCTTCCAATCTTGTATCTTAACTGACAATAATGTCCACTTTCTAGGAAAAACATACGCAGGGACTTATTCCACAATATAGACATGTTCATATATATATATATATTGATTTCCTTTTACCAAATGTGGTGTATATATATCAATTTAAATGATACTAAGTTACAAAAAAAAAGGATAAATACTAATTTAATTTTAAAGGTTTATATCTATATTGATGTTATATTTGCGTTAAATAAATCTTCAATTCAAAAGGTTGACTAGTGGATGGAAAATTTTATTTATTTATAAAATAATGAAAAAAATTTAATGACAAATTCAAAAATATATCCCTTTTTCACTAACATATCAATCTAAATAAGTAAGTACAATTTTTTTTTTAAAACAAATTTGTTAGCCTCGCAACTGTAATGCTTTCAAGTCTCTTCTTTAGGTAGTAAAAAACTCCCATAGCATAGTGAATTCAATTTGGGTAAAGGATGTCAACAAGTAGGGTATTTTCTAATTTTGAAGTATCTAAACCCTATAACTATTCGAATATTTTTTAAATTTACTATCCAACCCTAACTCTAATATGTGCCTATTGCTCGATAATTACTTAAACTCGTTTAAAAATTCAGTTATATAAAAAAAATTATTAAAATGCTCTGAATGAGTACTCAATTATCTGAATCCGAATCTTTACCTATATCAATTTTAATAATATTTCTTATCCATATTCCATATAGTTCACTAATAATTAAATCTATAAAAGCATATTAATAATAATAAAATTTAAATAATAAAAAATATCTCAAATATCAACTTAATAACTAAAAACAAATATTCAACAACAACTTAAACAACATTACAAGTTTACAACAAGGTAAAAACATTACAGGTTTAATTAACAAGATTCCAAAACTATTCTAATCTCACAAGTATATATATATAAGTTATACAGAGAAGATATATATATATATTATAATTAATAATTTTATAAGTTATAATTTTTGTACAAAACAAAAAATAAATATGTTTATATTTAAAATAAATATAATAAAAGTATATATATATAATAGTAAATATATTCTTATAAAATTAACACAATATATAAAGTATATATATATATTAAAAGACGTTATAAATTAATTAATAATCATAATTTTATGAATTAATTTAATTAATAATATGAGTTTGTCCTTAATTATATAAAATTAAAAAATAGCTAGGTGCCTATATTATAAGTTTATATAAATAAAGTATATATTTATAATTAATAATTTTATAAGTTATAATTTTGATAACGTTAAACAAAATAGAAAATAAATATGTTTATATTTAAATTGTAATAATAATTATATTTTTATAAATTAACATAACAATGTATAAAGTATATATGTTAAAAGATATTACAAGTTAATTAGTAATCAATATAATTAATTAATTTAATTAATAACATAAATTTATCTATAATTACATAAAATTAAAAAAAATATAATCAAATTCATGTATTAAGTACTCAAAGGTGATATCCGAACTCATCAAAAGCCATCTTGCTCTTGACTTGACTTAGAAAAAATCAAACTATAATTACACAACACTAGAAATCAAGGTTCCGTGCTATTTCCTGCACATCAACAACAACACCATCATCATAAAAGAACCATTATTGCATAACCACCTACCTTTGTGCAATTCAAAAATAAAAAACGGAACAACTATCGTAAAATCATAGCCATCCAAGACAACTTTTATTTTTCATTGTCCACTCATGGCTCTTTAAATAACACCGTGACACGTAGCAAACAGTACCTTGTGAAGCATTCACATTGTCCCCACCAATTTCTTTTTGCCCTTAATTCCACACCATTCAAGACATTCATTGTCATTACATACCAAATGACAACATTACACAAGACTGATGGGAAGATATCTATCATCTTTCCTAAACTTGAAGATCACACAAAATATAATTCTTCATTAACCACTTCTTGCAAGCCATCTCATTTCCATGCTATATAACATCAAATTTGCAGCTCCATCTAATACCACTAGATAAACAGAAGTTACAAAAAATCACCTGCAAACAAACCCTACTTACAAAACACATTATCTAGACACAACTTTCTACAAAATAATTTAATTATATATTGTTATATTCGTAAGTACCAGTATCATATATTCGTTATAATATTAATTAAAAATGATATAAATCAATATATTATATTTCAATTAAATATCGCACGACATGCGTATAATATTAATTAATTAATTTATTTTTAATTCAAACATGATAAATTATTTTTTATAAGTTTTAATTTTTCAAATTTAGACTTTAATTTTAAAATATTAAATATTTTTTAATTTTTAATTAATAAATTAACATGAAAAATAACTATCTTATTTGAAAATTTATATTATTAAGAAACATTTTAAGAATTTCATGTATGGAAAATAATCAAAACCAACAAATGCATCAACTCAAAATGCTCAAAATTAACAAAAAATAAATAAACAAATCAATGAAGCAAAAATAAAATGAAGAATTGTAAAATATTCTCACCTTTTACTTTTAGTCATAATTTCACTTGAATCCATTAATTTTCGAAATGGATAATGAAATCCAAAAGTATAAATACCGTTAATAGAAAATGGAAAAAAAAACTACAACACCTTTTCTTCTTTCTACTCTATTTTTTTTCTTAAATAATATGACCGGTTGACTATGCTCCCGTTCATCGGCTGACCATCCCACGACAAGCAGCACTAGAAAGGGACTTAAAAATACATATTATTATTTTTAAAAAAATTAAATTTTTTTTTATTTCTCTAACTCTTTCTTATTCAATCTTTTCCTCTTCATCCCTCAACAACAATAGATTCAAGATCCTAATTTTTTTTTTGCAAACTAAAATCCTAAATTCTTAATTTTGATTCTTCAAAGTAATATTTATATTACTTTTTTTCTTAATTTAATTCTTAATATTTATTTCACTCTCCTATTTGAAATTACTTTGAAAAAATGATAATAGATAATGAAGTAAAATCTTTGATTTGTTGAGCAATGGTTAACTTGCTAGTTGAATGTAATGCATAAAGCAATTGAAAAACTTGGAAAGCAAAACATCATTCCTAAAGAAATATAATTGCCTGTTGGGAATATAAATGCGGCAGGTTCCAACTTGCATAGCAACGTGCAGCACTCAAAAAATCTAGAACTTAGCCTTTCTTCAACACCCAGCAAGTCCACATATTCCAAGTTCACTGGAGATTAAACAGGACGAAACAAAAATCTATCGAGCAAAACTCCTTTTACATCTATAAACAAATGAACCGGAAAACAACCCCAAACAAAAATTGTAAACAAAAATTCATTTTTCCTTTTTGCTGTGTGACTCCCACAAGATTAATTGTCACCTTGAAACTTTAGAATGATGTCTTCATCGTTTGAGTTTCAAAGGTGTTCGAAAAGCTTCTTTTGTTAATCAACTAAAAGTGATAAATAAACAATCACAACATATAGAAAATGGTGAGAAGAAGATTGAAATAAATTTTATCTTTAAGAATCAAAATTAAGTATGTAGAGTTTTGAAATTATAAGGGGAGAAGAATAATATGAGAAGAAGAAGAGATTGGTTACTTTTTTTAAAATTAATAATATTTATTTTTAAATCCCTTAAAATTTTAAATTTAGTTTTTAGTATGGTAATGCCATTTGATGCCCTGACAGTATATGAGAGCTATACATTGTCAGTGCATCAAATATAAATCTTATTCAATATCACATCTTAATTTGTTAGATTTACCTTAATGTGATAAAAAATAATTTAATAACAATTTTATTAAATATTTATTTTTTTAAGGCCGCTTGTTCTTCCACCAAGAGGAGGAGGAAAAGTCATGATTCATCCACCCTTGTTGATCAAGTTCCTGCTGATATGTTGTGGTCTATCTTCAACAGGCTTGATATCATTGATATTATTCGAGCGAAAGTTGTTTGTTTCTCTTGGAACTCACTCGGAGAAGAGCTTGTTCCAAGGACGCCCTGGCTCGTGCTTCCTTCACAAGAAGTAGGAGGATATGATGTTGATAACAATGCCTATAGTGGCTTCTTGAAACTTGGGGAAAGTCAGGTTTGTAGCCTGAAAAAGATACCGAAGAAGTTCAGGGAAAGTTGCTGCATTGGATCATTAAACGGGTGGCTCATTTTCTTGGAGGAAAAAGCTGTCCCGTTTCTATTCCACCCTTTCAGGCAAGTGAAAATCCGACTTCCTTCATTATATGCTCTGCTAGCTTTACAAAGAATGGAAAGAAAGGCGGATCGTGTCTGTGAAGTCGCATGTTTTGACGATTCTGAGGGTTATTTTCGGCTAATAAATTGTCAATATAAAAAGCAATACCTACGAGAATATTTCATATTGACAGGAGAACCCGATTGTAACAAAATGAAAAGTATGATGTGATCCTGCTGTGCAATGATGAAAAGATTGCATATCATAATGATGAAGACAGATGCTGGACTGAAGCACCTGACGCTAGGCATCCGCCCTACCAAGATATCATATGCCATGAAAATCATCTCTTAGCACTGGGAGAGGGGAATAATATTGAAATATTGAATTTTCAAGGCGGTTTTATGGGAAAAATTAGATATGCTGTGGCTCCTTTTCCTGAGAAGTCACTCGCCAAAAGAAATTCCTTGAGAGATCTTTGTACTAGCAGGTAATACTTGGTCGAATCATGAGGGGATATCCTGCTACTGGTGAGGTTTATTGGCGAGTTTGTGGATTCGGATGGGAAACTGGTTTGTGAAAAAGATTTTTTATATGCGATCGGCATACAGCCTAAGGTTTGTCCTTATAACACATTTTTATTTCACGTTTATAAGTTGGATTTCAATGAGCTAAAATGGGTGGAGATGAACTCTTTGGACAATCGTGCTTTGTTTTTTGTGGAAACCAGTCTGTTTCAGTTTCAGCTCAATCTTTTCCCAACTGTGAAGAGAGCTTAACTTACACTGATAATAATTGGGATAGAATGACAGAAGATTACTTATGTGGAGGTCATGATATGGGCATATACAACCTGAATGATGGAAGTGTCAAGCCAATATATGAATTCTCTTTAGATAATATTCTGCCACCACCCTGTTTAATCATCCCAAACCCCAAGCCATACTAGAGAAGCCTTACAGTCTGCAGCAACTGCCTTTCTTCTCGACACTAACTTTCGTAGATTATCATGTATGGTTTATGTTAAGAAAGGCTTTTGATGATGTATGTGAAAGATTAGCTCTTGTAGTGAATAATAGTTTCATTAATAATGAATGTAGACTCCTCAGCTTCTATTTTGGCTATGTAGTTTACGAAAGAAACTTCATATATAAGGCAGCCCAATTAGTTTGTTTTCTTTAATTGGTTTTGCAAAACCTTCAAATAGTGTTCTTGGGTTGCTGTTGTTTTTGCAGTATTGCTATTAAACCTATTGATATTCATGCAAAATTAAAGCATTGCAAATTGTAAGTTATGTTCTTGTACAAATGACAACAGTTGGTGAAAAGCATCTATGTTATTTTTGAGGCTAAGATCAGAATAGATAAATAGTACTGTAACAAAATTGCATGTCAAATTGGGTGGTTTCAGAGAAATAATTAAAATTTCTTTTTTTTTTTAAAGATATTTTAAAGTTTCTACTTAAATCCTATATTCTTACCACAAAGACTAAGCTTAGGGAGTTTGAGTCAAATTGTGGATGTTTTAGAGGAGTTCTGGTTATAATATCAGCAATTATCCATTTATAAATGTAAAGTCTACCTAGGCAGCAGCATGGGTTGCAGCATTATAATATGTCGGCCTTGGCCTACTTTCATATGTAGTTTTACAATTGTGTTGAAATGACTAATAAAATTGATGTGCAGCCAGTGCTTTGGAAGTAACTCTCATGGCTGGCAAATTGCATTTGATCAGGGTGAGTCTGGAAACAATGGAAAGAATGATTCCGGATGGCTGGCAAATTGCAAAAAAGTCTCTTTGGTTTATTATTGTCACTGTCTTTGGTTTTTATCAAACTTGGATGAATATATTTTACCATGGTTATTGCAAATTGATTTTTAATTAATCTCATAATCACAAATTTGGACTAAATGTCCAATTTGAGATCAAAATTTTTTATTTTTATCAAACATTTTAATTATAACAATTAAGGTCAAACGTTTTTTATTTTTTATAATAAAAAATTAGAATGAAAGGTGTCTGACGCATGTAAAACACGCGTTTTTTATTTTTTATTATTTTTATAATAAATGTTGATATTTTTTAATATAATATAACGTGTAATAACTTTTTCATCATGACGTATAAAAATTAAAATTTTCAATATTATGTATAATAATTAAATCTTTAACATAACGTATAATAATTATATTTTTCAATAATAATTAAAATTTTAATATTATGTATAATAATTATATTTTCAACATGATATGTGATAATTATTTCTGAATTAATTATCATATCATCAATTCAAATAATTTTTTATCACGTGTGATATATGCTCTATCCGTCTATCTATTTACCTCTTAATTATAAAAAAATAAAAAAAATCATTTTTTAATTATTATAATTAAAATATTTTACCTTAATTTAAAATTTTTTTAATATTTAACTCAATTTTTGCATTTAACCCAAAACTTGGGGTCCAAGTAGCTCTTATTCTTCCTGAGGTGACGTGTTCTTTCCAAGTGGTTAAACCAATTTCAGCATTAAACCCAAAACTTGGGGTCCAAATAGCTTTGATTCTTCCTGAGGTGACGTGTTCTGTCGTGCTTTATATACCGATGATAAGTGCGATGAAATTCCAAAACATTTCTTTTCACACTTCAAGAACAATATGACTTCCATCGCTCAACTTTACGGCCCGCCGGCGATACACGCTGTTGAACCAACGTTAAACCCCTCCTCCACCACAAACACCACCGTCAGCAGCGACCCTATCGTGCAATCTCTGACTACTCAAGCCGCAGACTTCAAACTCACCGGAGAACCACGCAGGGGAAGAACGGAAAATTTTTCTCCAACTTTTCTTTCATCCGGCAATGCCTGTTTGGACTTTTTCTTTCACGTGGTTCCTGATACGCCGTCTGACCAGTTAACCAAACGGCTGGAATTGGCTTGGGCACACGATGCTTTAACCACTCTAAAATTGATTTGTAATCTCAGGGGTGTAAGAGGGACGGGGAAATCTGATAAAGAAGGGTTTTACACGGCGGCAATTTGGCTTTATAGTAATCATCCCAAAACCCTTGCGTCTAATCTTAAGTCTATTGCTGAATTTGGGTATTTTAAGGATTTCCCAGAGATTCTTTACCGGATCCTGGAAGGACCTGAATTGAGAAAGATCCAGAAAAAGGAATTCAAGGATAGAAAAAGAGGACGGAAAAGATTTTCGAGGAAAAGTAAGCCTTCGAGAAGATTCAAGCTAGAAAGTGATGGAAAAGAAGAGATTTCAGATAAAGAAATCGATGGGATTTTAGGAACTGTGGAGGAAATGGGTAGTGGAATTGACAAAGAGAAAGCTAGGATTATGAGGAAAGAGAGGGAGAAAGCAAAAGCGCAAAGGGCTTTAGATAAGTATAACTTTGATTCTAACTATCGGTTTTTGTTTGATTGTGTTGCTGAATTGTTCGCTGAGTACTTGAAATCTGACATTAAGAATTTGAATGACGGGAACTTGTTAAAGTTAAGTTTGGCTGCGAAATGGTGTCCTTCGATTGATTCGTCTTATGATAAGGCTACTTTGATATGTGAGGGGATTGGCCGGAGAGTTTTCCCGCGTGAGAGTGAGAAAGAGTACAAGGAATTAGAGGAAGGGCATTATGCGTATAGGGTAAGGGATAGACTGAGGAAACAAGTGCTTGTTCCATTGCATAAGGCACTTGAGTTGCCGGAGGTTTACATGAGTGCAAATGCATGGAACTTGCTTCCTTACAATAGGGTTGCATCTGTGGCAATGAAGAATTACAAGGAGTTGTTTGCAAAGCATGATAATGAGAGGTTTCAAGAGTATCTTGAGAAGGTGAAGACTGGGAAGGCGAAGATTGCTGCAGGAGCGTTGCTTCCCCATGAAATCATTGGGTCACTGAATGATAAAGATGGTGGGGAGGTGGCCGAGCTACAGTGGTCTAGGATGGTAGGAGATCTTGGAAAGAAGGGGAAGTTGACAAATTGTATTGCAGTTTGTGATGTTTCCGGGAGTATGGAAGGGATACCAATGGAGGTTTCTGTGGCTCTTGGTCTGCTGGTTTCTGAGCTCAGTGAGGAGCCTTGGAAGGGAAAAGTGATTACTTTTAGTGCAAATCCAGAGCTTCACTTGATTCAGGGAGATACTCTCAAAGACAAGACTCAGTTTGTGAGGGATATGGACTGGGGTGCTAACACAGATTTTCAGAAAGTCTTTGATCAGATATTATCAGTTGCAGTGGAAGGAAAGCTCAGTGAAGATCAACTAGTAAAGAGGATATTTGTTTTCAGTGATATGGAATTTGATGCAGCCACTGGGAATGGTAGCAAATATTGGGAGCAAATGGATAGTGGTATTAACAGTGATGAAGATGCAGAGAATGATAAGAACAATTGGGAGGAGTATCAGAAGAAAATGCAGGCGCGTTTGGAGGAGTGGAAGAATAATCGACAGGCCTTACTGCAGAAGGAGTGGGAGACGGATTATGAAGTTATACAGAGGAAGTATCGTGAGTCTGGGTACAGCAGGGTGCCGGAGATTGTTTTTTGGAACTTGCGAAACTCATCTTCAACTCCAGTGGTTGCTATGCAGAATGGAGTAGCACTGGTGAGTGGGTTTTCCAAGAATCTACTGACTCTGTTCTTGGAGGAAGGTGGGATTGTGAACCCTGAGCAGGTCATGGGATTAGCCATAGCTGGTGAAGAATACAAGAAACTTGTTGTTTATGATTGACATGTAAAACTTTCTTGTAAGTTTTGCTCTGGGTTATGAAAATACTGGTGACATCTAGTATAGATGCGAAGGTTTTGTCGTTTTGAATAATTACTTGTTCTTTGTTTGAGGTTATGCCTTGTGTCTTACACTAAGTTTGGCAATAATACTGGAATCAACTTGGAACTCACCAGGGGATATCATATGCAGGTGCACCTAATGAATAATTTGATTTATTCTCCCATCGGAGAGAGCCTACTTACTGATCTGTAAACCCCAACATGCATTCTACTTAAATCATGTATATGTTAGCAAAGTGAACACTACCCATGGAACAAGGAGGAAGATTCCCTCCATATTGTCTCGAAATTGACCATGACCAAGAAGGGATCTTTTCTTTCTTAATGAGAAAGGTTTGTTAATCAGGTTATTACAAATATTACTGTAACTTATTGGCAGACAGCCTTGCCAAACTGGGGGTGGAAAGGGCCACAGACCTGTTGCAAGTTCTACCTTAATTGTCATGTTATGCTTTTGTCTGCTTTGCTCGACTTTCTCACGGGGTTTGATGACTCCTTTATTCTTCAAGATTCGTGATTTGTGTGTACAGGGTTTAATGTGGTACTAGTTTCAGCCTTGCCGATGGTGGTATTTGGTGCCTAGGGACCACCTTGATATGAGTGGAGAACAAGCGGTTTGGGTCTTTGTAAATCTGGGAGTTTTGAATTTTGTTGTTCTTTGCTTAGTGCAGCAAGAGAAGGAAACAGGCACCCTGGTTATGTTTCCTTGTCTTACTGACTTCTTC
Source organism: Theobroma umbraticum (assembly GCF_002168275.2). Taxonomy (NCBI): domain Eukaryota; kingdom Viridiplantae; phylum Streptophyta; class Magnoliopsida; order Malvales; family Malvaceae; genus Theobroma; species Theobroma umbraticum. Next base: position 6,245,452 of record NW_018397264.1, read on the forward strand.
TTTGGTTTTATATTGATGTGTTGGCTAAAGGGCTATTTGTAAATGCTAAGATGAATGGTTTAAAAGGTAAGGTTTCTTTTTCTGATATTTTCCGTCTACCAGTTTGTCATCAGCGAGTCAAAACAGTGCTCTTACCAGTCTTTGACCTTCATTTGTTTGTATATGAACTTTTTTTTTTATGAATGAACTCTAACTTTCAAAAAAAAAAGAAAAACTTATTGGAGATCTGAGATTTGTTTAAACCAGACATTGGATCAATAGAACAAATATGCTCATCGGAGATAATGCTATTCTGAACTCAACACTGGCTTCATGACCCAGTCATGATTGTCTACCAATCTCGGCTAACAAGCAGTGAAATGCTCAAATATAGTGTGGAACTGGGTTTCTAGTCTCCTTTTCCATGGGACAAAAAAGTCGAAAACAAAGAAACGGAAAATGTTTGGCTGCATTGCTGGATGCATTGACAACAAATAGCTAATTAGCTTGTGGGAAAGCTGAAGCAAGTCTTGCCTTCTATGCCTACGAGTCTGATTAGACACCACTAAGCCTTTTTAATAGTTCACCAAACCAATCTTTTTCTAATTTCATACCTAGTCCTTTAGGAAAGTCTTCTTGTCAAGAGAAAGACCCATTGCACATAGAAAAGATATGCAGTCCAACCAGATCTCATTTTCAAACCATTTCTTTCCTCTTCCCTTCCAAGGGGCATCAGCATTTTAGAAAAATCAGGCTAATTGTCATGTAGTAAGTCAAAACATAGATACAAAAGATAGTGATGAGAAAGAGGGCTATTCAGTTTTTCTCATTGCTTCTGATCAATCTCTGCTGCCAAAGTCATGGCATCGTTCATCCAGATTGTTAAACTCAAAGTTTTGTTATTTGTCATTGCCCTACTTTCCTCTTCAAGTGTAGCTGTTTTTGCTTCTTTGGCCAATAGTGAAAATGGACAAGAACTAGAGGCTCTTCTCAAATGGAAAGACAGCCTTGACAAATCATCTTCTGATCTACTTTCTTCATGGGACTTTTCTCCGAGCAATGATACTTCTCCTTGTGACAGGTGGTTCGGAATCACTTGTGATAAATTTGGTAGCATCATCCATATAAACCTTACGAACAGCCAATTAAAAGGTACGCTCCAGAATTTTAATTTCATATCCTTCCCTAACCTTCTTAGCCTGGACCTTAGTAACAACTCACTTTATGGAACCATTCCTACCCATATCAGTAATCTCTCAGAACTATCCTACCTTGATTTCTCAGCAAACAATCTTAATGGTTTTATCCCAGAGTCCGTAGGAAACTTAGCCAACTTGAACATACTTTACCTTAATAACAATCAACTTTCCGGATCAATTCCCCCCACGATTGGGAACTTGACGAAGCTCACTGGATTGCACCTGTCACTTAATCACTTGACTGGTCACATCCCTAAAGAGGTAGGAAGGATGACATCCCTTACTGATCTAAAACTGCCCATGAACAACCTCAGTGGTCAACTTCCTGCAGAAATTAGCAACCTTACAGCAATGAAGATATTGTTAATGGGAACTAACAGGTTGTCTGGCTACCTACCAGATCGTATATGCTCTGGTGGCTTACTCGAAAGACTATCCGTGCACACAAACCATTTTGTAGGTCCTATCCCGAAAGACTTGAAAAACTGCAGCAGCCTTGTTAGAGTTCGTTTTGAAGAGAATCAACTCATAGGAAACATATCAGAGGTTTTTGGCGTATACCCAAACTTGAACTATATTGATTTGAGTTACAATAAATTCGTTGGCAAGCTTTTGCGAAACTGGGGCCTGAGTCATAACCTGACTAGCTTCAAGATTTCCAACAATAAGATAGTTGGCCCAATACCTGCTGAGCTTGCCAAAGCGACCAACCTACAGATTCTTGACCTATCCGCAAATCAACTAGCAGGTAGGATCCCAAAGGAGCTAGGTGGCTTGGCATTGTTGTTCAGTCTCGAACTGAATGATAATAAACTTTTAGGCAGTGTTCCTACAGAGCTTGGGTTTCTGTCTGATTTAGCAAAACTTAACCTTGCAGCAAACAGATTAAGTGGTTCAATTCCTGGACAATTAGGACAATTTTCAAAACTACTGTACTTGAATTTGAGCAATAACTGGTTCACTGGAAAGATACCCTTCCAAATTGGTCGTCTAGGCTCTCTCCAGAATCTTGATCTTAGCCTCAATTTGCTGACAGGAGAAATACCATCAGAACTTGGATTGCTAAAGAGCCTGGAAAACTTCAATCTTTCCCACAATCAGCTCTCCGGCTATATTCCCACCACCTTTGACGAGATGTTAAGCTTGACAACTGTTGATGTATCCTACAATATGTTGGCAGGTCCTCTCCCTAGCAATATAGCCTTCAGAAGAGCACCAGCAGAAGCACTTGAACATAACAAAGGCTTGTGTGGCAACACAACCGCTATGGAGACCTGCCGCACCATGGTAAAAAAATCCAAGGGGAAACTCAGCAAAAAAGTTTTGATGTCAATTGTAGCCCCCCTTTTGGCTACTTTAATCCTTTTGTTCATCATTGCTGCAACACTCTTTACTCGGTCACGCAGTGCAAAGAATATGATTGAAACAAGAGAACAGGAAAAGGAAAATTGTTTCACCATATGGGGTTTTGATGGGAAATTGATGCACGAATGCATCATTCAAGCAACAGAGGACTTCAACTCCAAATACTGCATTGGAAAAGGTGGGTCTGGAAGTGTTTACAGAGCCAAGCTTCCAACAGGACAAGTTGTTGCTGTGAAGAAGCTTCATGAATTGGATGATGATGAAGTGGCCAATCTCAAATCTTTCAGCAACGAGGTCAATGCATTGACAGAAGTAAAGCACCGAAACATTGTCAAGCTTTATGGTTTCTGTTCTCATGCTAAATACTCATTTTTGGTTTATGAGTATCTTGAAGGGGGAAGCTTGGCAAAGATACTTAAACGTGAGGTAAAAGCAAGGGAGTTAGACTGGAATAAGAGGATACAAGTTGTAAAAGCTGTGGCAAACGCTTTAACTTATATGCATCATGAATGTTTTCCTCCTGTAATTCATAGAGACATATCGAGCAACAACATTTTGTTGGATTCAGAGTATGAAGCTCGCGTTTCAGACTTTGGTACTGCTAGGATTTTAAATCCTGATTCATCCAAGTTGACTTCATTTGCAGGCACTGTTGGATACTTTGCTCCAGGTACATTTTCTACCATCCTAGTTTTTAAATTATTGTTAAAATACTAAAGATAATAAAGCATGATTGAGCCTTGGTTTATCAGTCAATTCACGCTCTCAGGATAAGACCTCTTCAATTCTTTCACAAATTAGCAATTCCTTTGAATGTTCTAAAACGAAAAGAAATCTTTACATTGCAGAGCTAGCTTATGGAATGGAAGCAAATGAAAAATGTGATGTTTATAGCTATGGGGTGTTGACATTGGAAATCATAATGGGAAAGCATCCAGAAGATCTGTTATTGTCTCTCTCACTGCCAACATCAATCACCACCCACCGAATTTCACTCAAGGACTTATTGGATCATCGGCTTCCACCTCCAATAGACCAGGTAGCAGAGGAAGTAGTCTTCACTGCAAAGTTAGCATTTTCCTGCCTGCATACCAGTCCACAGTTTCGGCCAACCATGCAACAAGTTTCTCACCAGCTTTCAGCCCAAAAGCCACCTTTGTTGGATCCACTGGACATGATTAAACTAGAAAAACTACTTTAAAGTTCTGTACTGTGCTTTGATCGCAAGTTCTTTGATTTGTTTAATGTTGTCTGATATATGATGCAGCAGTCAATTAAAACCTCCAGCGGCTTCTTTTTTTGTGCTTCACATGTTTTCAAGCTTCGGTAAATATGTGAAGAAAACTTCCTAGGATTGGAAACAATAATAAAAACCAAAGCAGAAGCAAACTCATTGACAGATGATAAATTAAGAATGACCCAGATTCCTGGCTCCACCATTGACTTGAATCTCCATCACATAGGTCTTCTTGGCTTCTTCTGATTAGTCCACTATGTGGGCAACATTTCCACCACTAACTTGAATGGCTATCAGCCGACTTTCTTCTAGTCAATGCATTATTTGATTGGTAATGATAACCCTACTGTTCTTCTAGAGGAGAAAATCTTTTGATCTCTCTAATATTATATGGACTATGCACTGTAAAGACTATTCAAATTTTCAGATGAAGAATGCAGTACATTTATAATGGAATATTGCTGATATTATAGCCAGAACTCCTCTAAAACATTCACAATTTGACTTAAATTCTCAATTTTTTTTCCCATCTAAGCTTAGTCTTTGTGGTAAGCATATAAGATTTAAGTAGAAATTCTAAATATTTCTCTAAAGCAATCCAATTTGAAGTGCAATTTTGTTACACTATTTTTGTCTAACTCCCACATCATTATTTGAAGATTTTGCAAAACCAATTAAAGAAAACAAACTAATTGGACTGCCTTATGAAGCTTCTTTCCTTAATTACCTTAGGCTTAGTTAAAAGTAGGAGAAAACAAAATAAGCAAAATAGAAGCTCAGGAGTCTACATTCGTTCTTAATGAAGCTGTTATTCACTACAAGAGCTTTATCTTTCACATACATCATCAAAAGCCTTTCGTAACACAAAACATCCATCATAATCTAAGAAAGTTGTTGTCGAGAAGAAAGGCAGTTGCAGCAAACTGTAAGGCTTCCCTACCATGGCTTGGGGTTTGGGATGATCCAACAGGGTGGTGGCGGAACATTATCTAAAGAGAATTCATAAATTGGCTTGACACTTCCATCATTCAGGTTGTACATGCCCATACCATGACCTCCATATAAGTAATCTTCCGTCATTCTATCCCAATAATCATCAGTGTAATAAAGTGAGTTCTTTTCACAGTTAGAAAAAGATTGAACTGAGCCTGAAACAGATTGATTTCCACCCAAAAATAAAGCACGATCGTCCAAAGAGTTCCCCTCCACCCATTTTAGCTCAATGAAATCCAACTTATAAACATGGAATAAAATTGTTCTCTAGGGACAAACCTTAGGCTGTATGCCGATACCATATAAAGCATCTTCTTCACTAATCAGTGTCCCATCCGATTCCACAAACTCGCCAATAAACCTCACAACTAACAGGATATCCCCACATGATTCGACCAAGTATAACCTGCTAGTACAAAGATCTCCCAAGGAGTTTCTTTTGGTGAGTGACTTCCCTGGGAAAGGAGGAACAATATATCTAATTTTCCTCATAAAACCGCCTTGAAAATTCCATATTTCAATATTATTCCCATTTCCCAATGCTAAGAGATGATTTTCATGGCGTATGATATCTTGGTAGGGCGGATGCCTAGCGTCAGGTCCTTCAGTCCAGCATCTGTCTTCACTTTCATGATATCCAATCTTTTCATGATTGCACAACAGGATCACACCACACTTTTTATTGTTGCAATTGGGTTCTCCTGTCAAGATTGCTTTCTGTATGAAATATTCTCGTAGGTGTTGCTTTTTATGTTGACAAGTTATTAGCCTAAAATAATCCTCAGAATCATCAAAATATGCGATGTCAGATACACCATCCGCCTTTCTTTCCACTCTTTGTAAACCGAGCGTAGCATATAATGAAGGAAGTCGGATTTTCACTTGCCTGAATTCCTTTGGTATCTTTTTCGGGCTACAAACCTGACTCTCCCCAAGTTTCAAGAAGCCACTGTAGGCATTGTTATCAGCATCATATCTTCCTTCTACTTCTTCTTTTGAAGGAAGCATAAGCCAGGGCGTCCTTGGGACAAGGTCTTCTCCAAGAGAGTTCCAAGAGGAACAAACAAGTTTCGCTCGAATAATATCAATGACATCGAGCCTATTGAAGATAGACCACAGCATATCAGCAGGAACTTGATCAACAGGGGTTGATGAATCAAGACTTTTCCTCCTCCTCCTCTTGAAAATATACAGTTGAAAAATAAACCAAGCTGCTCAAACCAAAAAAGAACAACACCTATACAAAAATAAAGTTTCTGGTCTAGTCCTAACAAAAATCAAGGGAAAACAGATCAAAAGACAAGCGTCGTCACTTCCTCAGGGAATGTAATAATCACTGTATCACATTCTCTGACAATTTTTCGCTTTAAAAATATACCAACACCTTATGAGATTTTAATTTATTGTTAATCTTGAAACTATAAATGAAATTAATAGTTCAATAAATAAAATTTTCTAATTAATGGTTTTTTTATAAATTTTTATCCAATTAATTACAGAATTAAATTGATAATGTACTCTCCTCTCTATTTTTAAAGAAAAAAATAGTAAATTATCAATATAAAATTGTTATTAAAATATTTCTCTTTAAATCAATGCTAAATCTAACAAACTAAGATATAATATCTAAAAATAAATTGGAATATCAGTTGACTAATCAAATGTATCATCCAAAAGAAATTTATCACAGGATAATTTTCAATAAAATATATACGACACCCATTTCCTGGAAAGAATAATTAAATATATACTAATATATATAGGAAATAATTTCTCAATTAATCTCTGCAATAATTTCGGGCATTACCTACGTCTGACCCAGACATAAACCCCAACAACTGTTTCAGTTTGACTCATTCTTTGGACTTCAGACAAAGTTAAAACTCCGCACTCCAGATTAAAAAGGAGGTGCACGTCATGTACTGGCAGTGCCTACCACGCCCCAATGGGTCTCTTAACATGTAGCCAGCGCGTGGTACTCACCAACAAAGGTGCCTTCAGGTGCCTAACCAATAAACTCAAGCGAATAAAGTTTGAAGCTGAAGATAGTAGGAACGAAGAACAGGACTGCAAGAAAAAGAGAAACAAGGGGAAAAGAAAATGGAGATACAGCAATCGTGGAGACTGAGATTATCTTTCAAGAGTGCAACCATAGCGTTGAATATATTTAACGTGTTAGCTGCTCTCTTCTTGCTTCAATGGTTTCTTTCTTCTGCATCATCTCGTACCAAACTCTCCTCTAACCAACCCAATTCAGGTTCCTCTTTTTTTCTTTCTTTCATTTGAATCATTGGTTCAATGGCTTGGATATTTGGAATGAGATGTTCTTTTCTTAACATGGGTAGTTGTTGATTTTGTTTCTTGTGTTAAAGCTGTAGTTCTTTTTTATTGGTTTTGTGTTTCAAGGGGGATTTGGGATCATGGGTATTTGTCTGATTTGGATTGTATTTGGTTCTTATTGTTCTAAAAATAGTTGATCTTTTGTTCTTTTTTGGGATTTAGCATTTTGATATGGAAGTAAAGTAGAGGATTTTTGTCTGTGAATTGGGATTGTTTTAGGGGTTTTGGAAGCTGAATTTGGTTTAGTAATGCATAGACCAATGCTTTCCTGCTCCTAAATAGAAGTTGCTTGATGTTAAAATTGGGAGCTCCAGGTACTTGGTTGCAATCCATTTTTTGGGGACCTTTTGTTCAAAGTTTTTTGGGTTTTAATTTGGCATTGAATCCAAATTCTTCTTTAGTGTTTACACCTTGGTAATGGTTAAGTGCTTCCTTGCAACTATTTGCTTCCTCTTTTGGATGGTCCTTTTAAGCTGGATACATATCACTTTAACCAAAACAACTAGGGTCACTGTTTTGAACCAATACCCTTCATTCAGGTTTGATTCTCTCATAAAAATGCAAACCTGTTGTATCATGTTAAATTCAATACTTTTAATGCATAACTTGGCTTTAGAGATCTGTGTATTATACACCAGATTCGTCCTCAGCTTATTTATGCCACTGCCTTGGCTTTGTTTATCAGGATAGATTCTTTCTCTTGTAATTTGACCATCCATAGGAAAATCCGTTTTGGGGTTCTTCTTGAGAGAATCCAAGTCAGAAAGCTGGAAGGGCCATCTTCCATCTCTCCCCCTTCAATGGAGTTCTCTTGCAGAAGTAAGAGTTATTGGGGGATGCAAAGGGAGATATTCACTCTAAACGAGACAATCTACAGAAGAAAGAAAAATGGGCATTTGTTTTCCTCATTTTTCTGTTATTATTATTTTTTTCTCTAAGGAGAGCATTTTCTTTAATGTTTTCAATGCAGTTGAGTTCAATTACATTAAGGAATCTGAAGAGATACGCCTTGCTTTGCAACCTTTGGAACTGATAAAAAGGGTAAGCATACCATAGACTCTAAAACTTTGATCTGTTCATGACAAGGTATGGTTAAACTTGATAAAACATAAAGCAATGTGATGTATAAAAATTTGCTAGTATCTAGCTTTTCATTTTTCAACTCCCCCTTTTTCTTATTCGATTTATCAGGGTGTAATACTTCAATAACATAGTTGCATTAAAATGGATATCATGCATTCTAATGTCTGTAAGAAACAAACATCAGTTGTTGAATGTTTGTTAAACATGTCCATATTTTGAAAATGGTTTTGTTCATGGTTGAATATTTTCAATTGTTTTAGGTGAAGGAGATTCAGCAAGAGGCATATGCAGAACCAGAAACAGTGCAACCAAATGATGCAAAACAAACTGCTGCAGTTGATCTTTCTAAAAGATTGAAGGACTTCCGTTCTCTAAATGACGCTGCCAGCTTGAAAGGTGACCAGCTGTTTCTCACTTGCAAAACATGATTCCTCCATGAATTTAGTATCAAACTGCCGGCTGATGGTCTGGCATCATCAGCCTGGATGCATTTTCATTTCTTTGATATGTCAACTCTGGGATACCATGTGGAGGATTCAGGGAAAGCTTCCTCTGTCGGTTTGATAGTTTGATACTAATGACACATGTTAACTGCAAAATTTTTCTGCTAGTTACTTTGTTGCAGTGTTCTTTATCAGTTATATGCTCAACTGTAAATGTGGTTTGACTTACATTTATAAATTTCACAGCTCTAGAAGAATGGCGAAAAAGGAAAATGGAGCGAGCTAGACAGAGGGAGATGGAGAAAAATGGAACAGTCACCTCTCAAGCTTAATCCCCATTTATGCGTAAAATTTGAGGTTGGATTCGTAAATTATAGGCAATTGATATAGTTATAAAGAAAACTACTCCTATACATGTAGATATATCCAACTGTTCTATGGAACACCATTGAACTACCCATGATTGTGATAGATACTTCATGATGTGATGATAATGCGAACCAAGTCTCATCCTTCTTGTTTTATTTGCCAATTGATACATGATGGCATGATACCACAGAAATTACAGTATCCAAACCATAATGTACCCTGTCATCCTCTTTGATAATGCTTGTTCCATATTTATTTATTTATTTATTTCCTCTAGGTTCCTTAAATCACCAGAATGTTATCAAACTTGTTTAATGAACAACGGAATTTCTTGAGAATTTCCTCTGTATTCTAAATCTATTCATCAACCTGTTATGAATCTATTAAGAACTCATTAGTCAGCAAAATGGGTTTATCGCACCAGTTATAACAAGCCCTTGCAATAAAAAAATTAAGCCTTATTACCTTCAAGGGCAAAAGAAAAACAGACCCACTACACTTTTTAACTGCAATGAAATAAAAGGAACAGATACATCAGCAAGTTAGCTCACTAGCTCTATTTTCACTGGCACAACCTCTTCAGGATTCCTCTTGCCCCAGTATACATAGAAGTGGAAAGTTCTCTCTCGATTCAACCAATATAGGAAGGGTAAAAAGAAGAAACACTGGAGATACGTGGGCTTTGCTTCATTGAACTACAAAAACACTGATACAATTCCTGTACAAGCCTGTCCATTTTGGACCTCATATATACAAAGGGTACAGGGAAAATTTTTAAAATGAAAAAGTCTTTTGAGGGTTTTAGAGTCATGAGTACAAGCTTACAAAAGCATAAGATGAGTATTCCCGGCAGAAAAAGCATGTACAAAGGCATCATCGCAGAGGTCCATCGAAAGGATCATAAACTTTGTCAGCAGAACGCTGAAGCAGCAACCACACTCTCCCAAAAATTCTGTTCATCAATTTCCCACTTTTTCTAACCACCAGGGAACTAATAGTATTGTCAAGGCAAGGAAAGCGCAAATCTGAGGCAGCAGATTGGCCAAGTCTTATCTGATAGTGTCACATTTGCAGCAACATTCAAAGAAAAGGATGGGGGCCAAAAAATTCAAGGAACCAGATAAGAACTGTTTTAGATGCATTGTCCAATCCTCACCTGCAGAAAATCATCGAAGTGAGCAACTGCAGATAAACAATTACTTAATACAATAACAAGGCTACAGCAAATTTAGCAGTGTTTTATAATGGCAGTAAAATATCCAACAAACTCTTTTGATAGTGTTACTGACATGAATAACAGTACCAAACTATGTAAATATGCCCCATTACATTGTTCCAGACCCATCATACATTTTATGATTGCTCACCTTCCAAAGTAACAGAACATGTGGAATCTGTCCAAGACGCATACAATCACCTTCCCACGCACCAAACATGTCAAAATTATCCAAGACGTACAACACCCATTTTCAAATAGTCAAGAAGTTTATACACGGACAGTATAGAATATGCCTGGACATTAATTGACAAGAACCAAGAGGCTCAATGACCAAGCATCAGCATGTCCAATATATGGAGATATATATCAGTATATTTAATAAAAAAGTTATCAAAAACAAGTTATAGCACTTCGAACTTTCCATGCATTATCTATATTTTAAAAATTCCAACAAACAGGAAAAAAAAACCAACTTCCAATAAAGACATTATCTTCCAACAAGTCGAAGGAGCATAACACAGAAGTAGAGCACATGCAGTGTAATCAAAACAACCCCCTTGACTTCCCTTCCCTTCCTCCAAATGATAAAAATAATAGTAAGCCATTGAATGATGAATTAACCAGACTTCATGGTTTTATGACTCTGCCCTTTACGTGGAAAGAAGCATGACACCTATGAATTTAATTGGCAAGACCCTATAGGGAACCAATAAGCTTATGTAACTTTAATAATGTCTTATAAGCGATCCGATTAAGCATATTACCATGCCGGAAACCTTTAACCATTTTGACATGGTCCTTATTTCTGTTATATGCACAGCACAAATGACTAATAAGGAGACAACACAGCAACATTTAAAGAAGCAGCATACAGGCTGAGAATGCTCAAATCTCACAATCACTAATTGCATCCATATCTACTCACCCTATCCCAGCCTCCTTCTACAGTCTCTTGCCAGGCTATTTCACAACCACAACTAAATATTCCATTCACTTAAAAAAATATCCTAGCCTTCCATTATTCAACAGAGCCAGCTCTAAAGCTCCTAGCATTTCAGTATGATCCCGCTGCACCAGATCCAACAGAATATTATCAATCTCCGACAGTCCACTTCCACAAGATTTAGAGAATACTTAGGCTGAATTAGCTTTAATGACTTTTTAAGACATTAAAACAGCCAGAGACACAGTAAAAGCACCTATCAATCACTTTGAAGCATATTATTATCATGGAAATTGTTGTTCATAATTCATCACAATTATTAAAAGTTGAAACAAGTCAAAAGTGTTAAATTTATATTTTATGATAAAAACTAGAAACAAGCCTATGGCTTTTTATTCACATGGAATGTAATGAAGATTTGTCCTAATCTATGAATCACTTTGCTGAGAATCCTTAAATATGAGGACAAGGATTCAAAACAAACTCATAATAGCATCTTGCCATTGGTCTTATCAAGGTGGAGAAGGTGATTGCATAAGACCCTGCATTTCATATGCAGTACAGGTGTTTTAAACACTTATTATTATTTAAGGCTTACGAAAACAGGCTGGAGTAAGGTTTTAACTTCTCAACATATATTGTCACCCGCCTTCTGCTAAAACACAGTTCCTCCCTTCTAGATGACTAAGCAGTTTCTCATAAACTCTTAATTGTAAAAATGAAGGACCTACCAAACACCACTTATATCCTCCCCCCCTCCTTCAGAGGAAAAGAATCCAATGACAGAACCAAAAAGGAGTACAAGAACAGAAGGATCAATCAAACTTAAATTGGTTTGGCTAGATCAAGGAACTATCCAATCATGAAATAACCAAATAACAACTTTATGTCTTCCTTGGTTCTTAAAATTTATGAGCGGGAACGATTAAAAAGAATCATTTGATAGAAGTCAGCCAGACATAAATTGTAAATTTGAACAGGCAAAACAAAAGATATGTAGGAAACAATTAAAAACACCCATCTAAGTATTTCAGATTAGTAGACTACAACACCACATATATTACATAAAAGAAGTACACTGCACTGAAGAAAACAAACATATACTTAGAAGATAAGCAACTGCATCAGAAATAAGATTCATCGAGCACTGTGGAAATGCTAAAAGTTCCATCCTCCGGTATATGGTTGACTACTTGACATGTACAGCATGAAGTTGCACAAGGAATAATATTCCTATCACCTACAAACAGATGAAAAGGCAGACAACTAGAACTACAAAAAAGCATGAGAAAGACATAAATCAAAAGCAATTTAAATATAAGACAGCTACAGCACAAACTAATATGATTTTAAAATAGATTTATGACTGGACATGCTTGCAGCAGTTGGAAGTTAGGCTCACCTCAGTCTAACATGTCTCACTGCCCTGCTGCACCACTTCAAAATCCGAAGACCTCCTCTAAATTATTTAGTTACAAATAGAGAGCTTCCCAGTCCATTCATCAGCCACACCATAGTCAATGCTAAGCTCCCTCATAGGAGGGATATTCTCCATTGCAAAAAGCATAAGGTGGGGGAACATTAAGTTATTATGATCATACAACACACACTGCACCAGCACATTGGGACTGGAACTATGGCTCATATAACAAGCAACATTCCTCATCCTTGATACATCCATTGCAAAACCTAAAGGTGGAATTGAGGGATATGATGGACGCACATATTCTGCAAATATCTGAGATAAATCCCCCCATTCTGCCCATCGTTCAGAGAACCGATTGGGATAAATCAATGTATCGCCATTCATAGTGAAAACTTGCGCTTGCTCCCTTGTGAGAACCACCCCTGCATATTCACATATAAAAGCACCAGCTTGTATCAAGTCCAAGGACCTGACTCCCCAACCGGTTTCCCTTGACCTAAATATTTCCAACCTATTTCTCAACCCATGCTGTGAAACACGGTTCCGACAAGTTGGAGGGCATTGACAGAAATTCCCACATTCAAATATCACTGGTTTCCCTCTCAAGAGAAGACCATTATGATCATAAGCAAAATCACCACCGTTCTTCATAGCGCAAAAGCACCCCTCTGTACACCCCGAAACACACTCACATCCAGTACGATTACTCCCCGGACCAAATGCATAAGGAGGAAACACACTCTTCACAAGATAATCATAATACATAGGATCATGATCACTATCAATATCATTATAAAGAAAAACTGGAACTTTCTCTTTTTTCATCGAAATATCAAGACTCAAATACCCCATCGGCCTAGCGGACAAAGGCCTAGTCCTAAGACTCTCAGCAAACCTCATAATCGAACTACCCATCTCGGGTTGCCCATCAATTCTCAACAACCTATACTTATAAACCCCGAAACCTGACTTCCCCACATCGAACCAACAATCAAGAATCTTATATAAACCATCATAAACATAAACTTTACTTGAAACACTATTCTCATATTTAATCCCTCTAATCACCCTTACCTCAATTCCATAATGCATACTCCTTTCTAGTGCCAAATTCCCTCCTTCAAGCTTCTGATGCATACATTGCCGTGAAAGCTTATCCTGTCCACCATGACCAGTGTAAATGATCAAGTCCCCAGCATCTTGATCATCCTCGTATCCACCTGAAACAATAATGCTGGTGGCAATCGGCTCCCCATTCGAGCTCTGGCTCGCAGGCAAGTAATCAATGCCGGCTTGAGCTTGTCCATGTAAACCCATCACACAAAGCTCCATTCTGAAAAAGAACAAGTCACCAATTTCAATACCTGGGATTGAACCCACTATTCTTTTATCACGGTTTAACCACAGCCCTCGCTCCCTCATCAACGCGGCTGCTCTCAAATCGCCACGTGCCCGTCTCCCGTGCCCCGGTCCCTTCCTCTTTTCTTCCTCCAAAATGGCCAAAATGCGGAGGGAATCGTACATCATTCGGGTTCTTCGCACAACGTCCCGGAAATGCCTCTCGTCTTCGATTCCCAAATTAGTTACCCGAACCAGCTCGTTGGATCTTCCGGCCCTGCGACGTGAACCGACGACGGACAGAGCTCGTCAGGGTTGGAGGTGTTAATTGCGGAGTTTCGGAGCTCGGTTCGGGTTGTTCTTCGGGCAAGGGTACGATGGCCCGAGAATCTGGGTCGAGGACGTCGATGTCACCGTATTTTTGTAATCTTTTGGCGAAGGCGGAGCGGAATAGTTCGGAGATTCGGAAGTATTCGGAGTAAAGGGCGTTTTGGTCATCGGTGGAAGAGGAAATGTTAGACAGAGGGTAGATTCGGATTAGAAGGGAAGTCAGGGCAGAACTGGAAGAGAGAAAAGAGGGTGTTTAGTTGCCTGTAGTTGGTCTGAGTTGGTGCTGGTTCGTCGAAAGGTTCTTGCTTGGGTTCAATTTTAGGTGTTAAGAAAGTGATGGTGCTGGTGCTGGTCACGGCGGAGAGGGGTATCGACGCTGATGGTTTGGGGTGGTTCTGGGGAAAGATTGAGGTCTTGGAAGGGTACAAGAGTACCCATTTGGTGGTCCGTTAGGTTTTAAAGAGGAATGTGAGAAAATATTTAGGGTTTTTCAAGGTACTTCCATGGCGGATATTTTGGAGAAGATGGGGGAGGAGGGGAGGGGAGGGGGAGAGGGACAAAAAAGACCAACTTCTTTTCAGCTACTTTTTGGGTAAGAAAACGCGATTTTGTTAGCAAACATATTTATCAATCACCAAACGTTACGATAGTAACAAAATAACAAATACGAATGATTACGATATATTGTTTTAATTATATATAAAATATACATCATATAATACGTATACATTATGATATAATTTTTATAAATTTTATTGTATTCTTTTAATTAATATAGAAAGTAGATCGTACTCTATGCATATCATTCAATTCATATTTTTTAAATTAAATTAATTTGAAATATATCTTGTATTTTTTGAAAAATTGATTTTTATATTAATATAAAAAGATTCAGTGAAATATTAAATTTTATATTAATTTTAAAATATTACTTAATATTTCATTTCTTATCCAATATTTTAATAAAAAAACCCAAAACTTTTATATATAATATATTATATATTATATATGATTCTTTATGTATGGTTTTCATCATAATTTTTATATAAATTAATTGTGTATTTTAAATTTATTTCGATACAAAAAGTTTTAAATTTTCTAAGAATTGAAGGTTGTATTTTTGTAAATTAATAATTTTGGATTTTATGTCATTTTATTTTTCTTTATATTCTAAGTTAAAAAGGCTCAGGTGATTACGTGGCACGGTGAGGACATCGTTTTCGGTTGTTGACAAATAGCATCATGCCTTGTCATGAAGAGCAAATATGATCTCAGCTACATATAATAGGTGGAGTCCACTTGGAAAATTATTGTAAATCAATTTCATTTTCTTAAAAAAAAGAAAAATCAATTTCTTTTTTTTATATAGTAATGGAAAAAAAGTTTTGAAAGTTGAACAAGTTTTAAGGGATAAAAAAAATTAAAACTCAAATAAGTTTATTTTAATTAAAAAAAGAAAAAATATATAAGTGTAAAAATTACAATATCAAAATTATTTTAAGCATTACATGCATTTAGTATTTTTTATTAAAAATTAGCAAATTTGCCATATTTTTTACCAAATATAAATCTTTTTGTCATTTATTAATTGGAATATTATCAATTATTTTTTAATTGTTTTCGTTACTTCTTGAACTAATAATCAATGAATATTATGTCACTTTTCATTTTTGCAATATTATCAAATTACAAATGGGTCCCATTTATGCAAATTTTGGTTTTTCATCATAAATGCGAATATTAAATGTTGAATATCTAAATATATGGGAGTCTATGTAATTGAAATTACATAGTTTTATTTAAATCTATATCTATGTAAAATTAGTTTTTCTACTATTAATACGCATATTAAATGTTGAGCACTTGTTTGTTCAATATATTAGTGATTTTTTTTTTGGGAAAAAGAATAAATATTAAAACCTTATTGTGAATAACTCATTAATTTTTTTATATAATTTTAGTTTTTTTTACTTTTTATTTTGATATGTAACTATGATTTTATTTTATTTATTTTCTTGAAATTCTATTTATTAAATTAAGAAAAATTTATCACACACTTGAAAAATTAAATTAATTTTACACTTTTTCATATCTTTTTATATCATTTATATTTTATTAATTTAACCATTCGATTTCATGATTTGTGACGAATTCTAAATTAATAAAAAATATCTAATCATTTGTTTAATAATAAAAAATCTAATTATTTGTCTAATTATTTATATAAAAATGTATTCTGAATCAATATTATAGGTATATCATATTTACTTAAAATTTTATATAAATGGCGTGTACCAGTAAGCTATTAAAGCCAACTATTGCTTGGTTAAAATATTTATACTGTCCCCATCTATATATAGGTATTCATTTCTTCTAAACCTTTTGTCTCATCTAATATAATAATGATTTATTGTTTTTATCGTAAAGATAATTTCATCTATTATTTAATTGATTTGGTCATAATTTGATAGACTTTATTTTTAAATTAATTGAATAATTACATATCATGTAAAAAAAAAATATAAATATTAAATCAAAAAGTGAAAGAAGTGATGAGACAAGTAACATGACTTTATACAAAATATAAAAAGAGAATCTAAGTTTGTCTTAGATTAATTAGGTCTCTCATCCTTGATTTGTGAATGAACTTGAGTTTAATTAGCTCGATCTAAACTTTGATTTGATTTATTTATCAATTTTAAGGTGAGGATGGGACCATGCAAACATACTTGGTAATTTTACGTCTTTTATTTTCATTCTTTTTTTTTTCAAATAAAATATATTAATTAAATAATAATGAGGGAAGGAGGGATCATGGGAAAAAGATTTTTGAAATTGTTTCTTTATTTTCAAACTAATAATTTATCAATGAATTTTTCCTTCATTTATATTTTCAATTTTTTTAATAAATTAAGCATTTAAAATACTTTGAGAAATTAAAAAATCAAAATCTCCTTCAAACCTCTAAAATTCCATTCACATCTTTTGTAGGTTAGAATCAATTTAGATATAAATAGGTCCCATATTTCTAAATTGTCAAAACAACACTACGTCATGATCATGACTGTAATATTAAACAATACATATTACATTTATTATATTTTTTTATAATTATTCAATCACAATCATAAGCATAGTGAATATTATAAAAAATTATGATGAATAATCTCGATATTATAATTAATATGTTTGTGAAAAAATCGAAAAAGATAGGTCCGATATTGTTAAAATTTTTTGAAATTTTCAATTTTATAAATGTGAAGAAGAAATAAATTTGGGACAACAGAAATCAGCTGTAAATATCATATAATTTCACTAAAAATTGTGGTGAGAGGCACTTTTCTGTCTCAATCTCAACAAGGAGCAGTAACTTTTCTCATGGTTTATTGGAATAGAGCTAACAGTGACCAAGATTGTGACATATTCCTCCCACAAAACGTTCAAAAATGGTTTGGCCTATCACACTTTAACATGATGTCACCAATGGTTTCCGAAGTCTCTTTCTGTTCTTACAAAACTCAACATTTCCTTCGCTAAACAATCAATGGTATACTATATATAGGTAGACAAGAAGTTTGAAGCTAAGAAGCATATGGATATGGTAATACTAATATTCTCTGAAGCCACTGGATATGCAGCCCGTCATGCCATCTAAAGCTTCGAGATTCTAAGTGAGAAGGCGTCCTTGGAAACGTAAACACCATTTTCGACAAGTGTCCTTCCACCTGTATCCAGAAGCTCGCATGCATCGGCTCACTGCTTTACACGTATTGCCACTTGCTTTACATGACCTTAACTTCTCTATTTAGTCTCCACTGCCAACGCTCTCTCGGCCTCATCAAAAGCTTAAGCTGAAAGAGAGGAAAATTTGTTTCGATCAACAACTTAAGCTCGGTTTTCGAGTGTTTTGTCTGAAGGAGTTTTCTTCGGTTTCTTTCTTTTTGAGAGGGAAGAGAAAAGGATGGCTACTGTAGGAAGGAACATAGCTGCTCCCTTGCTGTTTCTGAACCTGGTCATGTATTTCATTGTGATGGGCTTTGCTAGCTGGTGTATCAATAGGTATATCAATGCCCAGACTGCTCATCCCAGTAAGTTCCCTACCCTTTTCATTTCTTAACCCTGATCTTTACTAAATAGCTGCCAGGCTTTGTTGTAAGACGGAAGGGAAATGTTTCAGGTATGGGGGGAAATGGAGCAACTGGTTTCTTCTTGACCTTTTCAATGTTGGCTGCTGTAGTAGGCATAGTATCAAAGTTTGCAGGAGGGCACCATATCAGGTCTTGGAGAACTGATACTCTGGCTGAAGCAGGATCATCTTCACTTATAGCATGGGCCTTGACTGCAGTAGCCTTTGGGTGACTTGATTTTTACCATTTTTCACTTCCATAAAAATAACCAATTACTCCATTTACATCTTACAAGAAAAGCTTGATGATTTCGCAAACTGTTTTCCTAACGCAGGTTTGCTTGCAAGCATATAAACATAGGAAGCCGGAGAGGATGGAGGCTGAGAATACTCGAAGCATTCATAATAATCCTTACATTCACCCAACTTCTTTACGTCATGTTGCTCCATGCTGGTGTAATCAGCAGCAGGTATGGACCAGGATACCGAGACGCTGACTATGGCATCCGTGGACCTGCGGACGAGCCAGGGCCAAAGGCTGGCAATGCAGTGGCAGGGACTAGGGTTTGAAGGAGCATACTTGTTGCTAGATAAATGTAACGTCTATTTTCAATTCCGTTTTGTTGATTTGGAGTTATCAGTTCAATTCGGACTTACCCTTTTACATGTACTTGTGTAAGTGGAGTTGAACATGGATTTGCAGCATCTGGTTTGTAATATTTTCATGACTCTGGGTTTTTTCTGATGGTACATTTTGTGTGGTTTGGTTGCTAAATGGTTGGTTGGAGTTTCATTATTTCAATGGATTTATATTTCAACAAACTTTAATCAAATTAGTACATTAAACATGACTCAATGTTAGGACATGAGAAAAGCAGCTCATCAAAGAACATTTGCTTAGGGAGCATTTTTTCCTTTATTACAGAAATCAGGGTTTCAGAAGAAAAGTAGTTCCTCCTTTCTGCATCCATAAGTTGAAAGAGAAGTTCTTCTTTCCAAAAAAAAAGGGTTTATTTTAGGGTTTCTAAGCAAAAACATCTGCCAGGTGGTTAAACAACGCATGATAGCAACAGGATTGGGTTTTGACAATATATTCGCCAAGCATGATGTTCCATGCTATATGATGAGATATTCCTTTCCAATTCTACTCTTCAACTTCTTTCAGACTGGAACAAAAAATATTCCAAAATGGAACAAAATCGTCTACTTTGGAACGATTCATGACAAACAAAGAGAGCATATCCATAATTGCCAACAATTCATGATTCCCTTGGGAGTTAAAAGGCATCCAACAGAAGGAATTTACAACCAATTAAGAGAATCAAATGGCTATGGTTGCTTGATCATCTGTTACCACTCTTTGCTTTTCATTTTGACAATAAACAGGAGATGCCTTTCACTTAACAAGCACAAATGCCTCAAACGCCAAGGGCATAAGCGGAAGGTAGTCAACAATATGCCAGCAGCAATAAATATTTTTCTACTATCCATGAAGAACATGAACTACATTGAGCCAATCTTGCAACAGTTTCTTCTCTCAATATGGTTAAATTAACCACCCAAATAATTAGCAATATTCTTTTCGTTGTTTAAATAATTATTACCTATGTTAGCAGCAATTCAAATTACATATGTTAGTTGAAGCTCAAGGGGCACAGATGGGGGCATAAATAATCAGAACCAAACCTTTTGCAGTATGTTAATCCGAATTCAGTTATTGAACAACACTCATCACTTTCTACTTGGTAGAAAAAAGAAGGAAAGAAGAGTAGGAACAGCCTTCCCAACATGTGATCTTCCTTGAGCAGTGATATGATCTTAATGACAACTCTACCAAAAAGGAACAGCCATACAAAAGCCACAGGCTATGCAACATTTAAAAGAAAAGAACACTAGGTTGACCCTTCATTAATAAAACCCTCCTTCCGACCTTCAAACCCTGGTCGCAACAGCTTCTTCTCCCTCTTTGCAATTCGTCGCATCTTCTTCTGGTGAATCTTCTCTGCTATATTATCCGACCTCTTCTGTTGTTTCTCTGCTTTCAACTTCTCTGTAGTCTCAACCCTCTCATTCCACTTCTCAACATGCTTCTGATGCCTCTTCTTCTCCTTCTGCATACTCTGTTTCAACAACTTCGGATCATCATGGACCTTAATCCCTGCAGCTCTATCCATCGCTGCCTTCCACGAATGCTTCTTAGCAATAACCTCACCTTTCTCTGGATCTTTCTTAGCTTCCTGTAATTTCGTTGCATTTTCAAGCTCCTTGAACTTTGAAAGTTTTCTTTTTTTCTTCTTACCATGTTTTTCCTCATCCCCAAGTTTAACCCGACTAAAAGTAAGCTCCTTTGCAGCCTCTTCCACATCCTTCTCCACTTTATCCTTATCATTACTACTAGTAACTTTCTTTTCTTCAGCTCCGCTATCCCTCTTTCGCTTCTTTTGAACATTACCCTTCTTCTCAGTCTTCTTCTTCCCTCTATCTGAACTCCCAGTATTTCTACCACCACGAAGCTCTTCTATTTTCCTACGAAGCCTTTGCTGAAGTTCTTTATAAGTGACAGACCGTTCCTCACCACCGCCTAAATCAGACATTATAGGTTTAACCTCGATTTCCTCATCATCACTCTCCTTACTCACTTTCTCCTTTTCCAAATTCTCCTTCAACAGATCAAGGGTCGTTTTTGTTGACTTCTCGGGATCTAACCTATCTCTGCGGGCTTTCTTAATGTTTTCTCTAGATTGCTTTTTAGCAGAAGCCTTCTCGGCTTTGCTAAGACCCTGAAACCAAGGTTTATCCTTTTCATCCGGTAGATAAAACCTTGCAGGGATTAACTCAATCAATTTGTCAAAGAACAAAGCATTTTCATGAATCATAGATTTTAAATCAAGTGTCGACACGGGCTCATTCAAAGGTTTTTCCTTTTTCTTCCCCATCTGCCAAAATTTAGGAAATAATTCAGCAGCTATTTAACATCTAATATCTCATTATTCATCCTCTATTAACATCAAAGAATTCAGACCGACAAAAATATCCCAAATTTTAGGGTTCCTCTATACAGCTTATTCAGGAAAAGTATTTGTAAAACAATGAAAATTAGCTTAATATTGTAAAGAAAAATGGAAATTAAAAGAATCAACCGGAAGAGAGAGGTACCTTCGGAGAGTAGGAGTGTAATGGAGACTTCCACGGAAACCCTAGAAACAGAGGAGGAAGCTGGGGAAAAGGCGAAGCCTTTGAAATTGAGGATTTTATATGCAGGAGTGAACCGGCATGTTTCGGTGAACCGGGCCGGTGTGGAATCTGCATTTTTCTTTTTTAAATTTTTCTTTCTTTTTAAAGCATAAAATTCTACACCAACGAAGCAAGCTTATTCAGTAAGATTTGGAGAGCAATTCGAGCTCGAGCTCCAATAAAAATTGAAATTACATATCTCAATTTTATTTTAATTTTGATAATTTTTTTGAAAATTATTTTTTATTTAATTTTATAACTTTTCAGTAAATTATCGTTTCCGTATCATGATCTCTAAGTTTCATAGTTGAAACAAGCAAGGTTCAAATAGTCCAAAACCATTAGTATAGTACTAATTTTTTTTATTTTTTATTATATTTAATTAAATTTTTATATTTTTATTTTAAATTAACTGTTAAGTATTATCATTAATCTAAATATCATTTATGATTTTATATTATAAGATAATAAAATGTCATGTTGATATATTATAATAAAAATTAAATTATGAAATTAGTCTTTATATTCTAATAAAATTATAAATTTAGTCTCCATACAACAATTTGTAAATATTAAATACTTTTATTTTCTAATATTGACAGTATTAGCTCAATTGTTAATAATATTAAAATTTTATTATTATTTATATTAATATGATTTTTTTTACAAATGTGACATTGAATATGATGATATGTTAATGATGATATAACATTTTTTTATTTATTTTATAACAGACTTTTAAGTGCTTTAAATTATAAAGCATAAAATTCAATTCTTCTTTATCTCACAACATTTTTTCTCTAAATCCTAAAAACCTATTCATAATTTTAATTTATCTTTTTTCTAGTCCCGTTTAAAACAATTAACTTACATTAGATTATTCTATGTCCACTGTTATAAAATTCATATTAGTACTTAGTCACATCATATCGATACTATTATTATATTATTTATGAAATGTCATATTATCATTATCATGTTCTCAAATTCAATGTCACATCAATAAAAAAATATTATCAACACAATCAAAAGTTATATCAATATAGATAATTAAAAATTTTTAACACATTTGATTGATATTATCAATTTTAAAAAATATAGAGACTTAATTTTTATAAATTATTATATAGAGCTTAAATTCATCATTTTGATAAAGCATATAGATTAATTACATAGTTTGACCTATAATAGTGATACAATTACATGATCACATAACATTTCTCGTCAATTTCGCCAATGCTAAATCAGCATTATATGGATATAAAATAATTATTAACATTTTAATAAATAATAATTAAAAATTAATTTAATTTTAAATTAAAATATATAAATTTAATTAAACACAATTAATGAATAAAAAATTATTTAAATTTTCTTAAATAGCATGAATGTCTTAAAACATTATATGAATATTTCGTTATCACTCTATATATTGGACTACAAAACCGATTTAACAATAATTTTATTTTCTCTTATTTCGTTTCTCTTGCAAATGAGATGATCTCATTCCAAATTCCGAAGTATTTTTTTATTGCAAACAGTCTTAATCGTCGGAAAGTCATGGTGGAAATCATCTCATGACTTTACACCTGCCTCTCTTGTCAGATCTTGGAAAACAAAAGCTGACAGACCCAGGAAGCTTCCCGTCTGGTCTGATCATAGCATCAGCACTTTTCATACAATAAAAGAACATCTAACACTAATACAATTCTAATTAGGCCACAAAAACTTCACAGAACATTTGCTTTGTTCCATAGGATTAAACTAAGAACCCCAAGCTTCATATAAATTGCAATACTTGAATCTTAAACTATAAACTTTTCCAATATCTATATATAAAACAGAAAGAGTGAAGGACTGAAGAGATTTTAGCTAGAAAGATAGAAATTCGATCCGGATGCAATCAACAAAAAAACTTGTATTAGTGCATTACGATGCTTCAAGTCTTTGATCTTAGATTAGGCAGAAGATTTAATTCAATCTTAATGATTAACAGTATGTATTAAGTTCAAAAACATTGACCAATAAATTTTCAATAAAAGTATCTCGAGTTTTCAACTGCTGTGCTGTTTCGACTTTTGTTTTCAAGTACAAATGCATAGAAAGAAAATGATATGTACCCATTTTGATTTTACCAGTCAATCATTGTTTTTTGGCTAAGTTCAGCTGCTTTTGCTCTAGTGCTAATGTTGTTTTCAGATGGGAAAAAAAGGGTCAGCTGAGAGTTACTTCCAAGTTGAGGCAGTTCATCAGGAACAACGCCAATCAATTGCCACTACAAGTTGGGTTTCCCACTTACAAAATTTTTATGATCAAAGGTCATCCGTTTACCAAAGGCTGATGAAAACTCAAAAAGTGATGAAAACGAAATGAGTTTCTGTTCTATCAAAGACTTCTCTTTAAGGGTAGGTCTTGATGACCCAATCTGAGTGGCAAAGAAGCCTAGTTTTCCTTTTCAAATTGATCATATCTCTTTCTTCTCTGTATTACTCATTTCTGAAACCAGGATGCATGCATGAGATGCACATGGTATGCCCACTAGTTCACATATCATCTATGGTGATGGATTAATTCTGCTGATATATTTCTTGTATTATGCATGTATAGTTTGGCTATAACAACGGGGAATAAACAATTAGGAGCAAGAGATTGTTGGTAGTAACACGTCAATGGAAGACTTGATATCACCCTTTGAATTACATAAATGGAAAACAAGCAAAAAAACAGAGAAAAAGAGAAGCATTGAATCCTTGCTTGGTATTACAGCAAGACAAAAGCATAGTATATGCATATAAAAATACAAAAGTGGATTATGGTAAGGATGATGATGGCAATATTTGCCTACCCAAATGGTGTGGGAGGCGTGTAAAAGAGAGAAAAAAAAAATCAAATAACAATGAAGGATAAACTCAAAGGCCATGGTTGACTGATTGACCAAGAGCAGCAAAGGGCAACAAATCCTTGCACACTCGTGGGGATCAAAGGGAAAAAGCAATACTAACATTTCGGAGTCAAAGGTGAAGGAAAAGTACATGCTTTGGACCCAGCACCTAACCATTAATGAAAGATTAGGATGAGCATTTAATTAGTTTATCTCTAGGAGTTCTAGGCTTTTGGTATGATACCTTTATTTGATTACATAATTTGTCCAAGGGAAAGGGAACATTCTTTGGATTTAGTCGGTAGTGCCCAACAGCCCAAAGTGTGATTAAGTATGAGATTGACGAGAGCAAGTTTGGTTTTCAATGATTCCATCTTCGAAATTTATTTTTAATGGGGATGTTTATCTAGAAGAATGAAAAAGAAAAAATTTTACTTAGACAAAAAATGAATACCGAGAAGGAATATAAAGTAATTATGGGAGAAGAAAAATGAAGTTGTATATTGCTTTTCGACATCATGATGCATGCTTATCTCGTAATAAAATTTCGAAAACAAATTTGGACCATCGAGAAACACCTAAGGTCATGAAAATGAATATAAAATAAAAAAAAAACCCCAAGTAAGTATTAAAAAAAAAAAAGGGAATTCATACATGATCATACGATATATGCTTATCTCATGATGAAAATTTAAAACCCAAATTTGGATATAATTATGGATCCTCAACAACACCTAAAGTCATGAAAATGAAATGCCAAAAAAACATGTTAGACTTGAAAATTTTAGGTCTCCAATAGTAACTCTAAAAAATCAACAAAAAAGGGTTGAAAACGAAATGCAGAAAACATGTTTAGCATCAAAGTTAGGTCCTCCAATTTTCTAAAGAATATTTCTCCCACGAGCACCATTGGCCATTGTTTGCCAGGTGCCCTTTTAGGACATAAACGACAGGTACAGTCAAAACCAGAGCAGATTTTTTGATTTGACTCATTTTTTCCATTGGTTTAAGCCCATCCAGCATATGATCTTTTCTTTCATTAATTGTTTAATTAATATTCAAATCCAAAAATTGCCCTAAGCAAATTACTCAAGCACACTTTTTACCGGCCTATGTTGATAGCTATGCTCAATGCCCTTAAAGACTCCTTTTTTAGTCAAATTTGCAGTTCAATTTGTTGATATCTTTTGCCTTACAACCGTGGATAATCACCAACTCAAACCTAACTTAAGTGAGTTTTCCTTTCGGCTCCTTTCGGTCTATGTTGTGTATCGATTCTACTAATCAAACTCATCAAATTAAAAAATCTTTGTACTTGTACTTTAATATATCTTGTATATACGTTTGAGCGTAAAAAAAAAAAACTATGCATAAACTGTTAAGATAAAGATTTACGGGTTTAATTAATTTAATCTTATAATTTGTGTAAAATTGGGTTTTTAACAAACCTTTGTAGTTATATTTTAATATATTTTGCATGTATGATTTTTTTTATTTTGTTTTTTCTATCGTTATGATTCGGACATAAAAAACCTATCGTATAAATTATTGAGATAAAAGTTTACGAGCTTAATTAATTTAATTTTATAATTTACGCAGAATCAGGTTTTTGATCTTTTAAGGTGGGATCTAAAACTAATATTAATTATAAAATGAGTATAATTAAGACTCTTAGCATTTGTTTAAAGCCAAAGGACATGAAAATCACACCTCTGCCCCCCTTTGGTTGACAAAACCTTTTCACCTGTGGCTGCTTTTTTATATATTGTGAATTAGTGCCTGAAACTTCTTTTTTCTTTGTAAATTAATAGGAATCCCCTAGTGAGAACAAATCACAGCAACTTCTCAATTATTGTCATGTAGAAATTTTAAACAAAGGGTCATTGGTGGAAGCATCAACTCCCCTTTATGTTTCACAAGTCAATTTTTTTTACCTTTGACTCTACCATATTATTGTAATTCAAACAAAAATTAAATCATGATTTCATGTGAAAGGATACAAACAGTTAATTTCGTCGAAAATCTGTAAAACCCCGTTTAATATTTCAACAAAAATCTTCTGATGGAATTAATTCCGTAATGTTTTTTAAAAGGATGAGCTAAAAATTAAAATAAAAAAAGGAAAAGGGAAGGTGAGAAAGTAGGGAGAAAGGCAATTTATTGGCATATAAAATCAAATGCATCCATCAAGCTGGCTGTATTTCACCATTAACGATCCATAAACAAAAGGCAAACCCAATCTCGAATCGAAAATACAAGATGTGGGGAATCATTCTAATCCTAGTATTATTGCTATTTTTGTCCAAAGTTAACAACCAAATGTCTTGTCTTGCCATTGTAAACTATTAATTTGAGAAACACAATTCCTAGGTTTGGAACCATATTTTTCATTTTTTAACTGTTGGCACCACTTCAATTGAGAGATCCTGATCGACTTAACTAGAAAAGTTTCTGCAAAAATTATTTTTCAATTTGTTAAAAGAAGAAAATAACTCAAAAGTATAATTTGATGCAAGTTATTCTCTTTAAGTGGAGGATGGGAATCACGTTTTTATTTTTTTTTTTTAGTTTTCTTTTTGTATCAAGCAAAATATTGTACACTTAATACAAATACTTTTTTTAAAAAAAAATTGAAGAATAAAATTTTGTTTTTGATTCTAATTTGTAATTAAATTTAGAATTCACCAATTGCTATCATTAATTTGTAGCAACCCAATCTTGAATGTAGATAACATGGTATAATCAAGATGTGGGAATCATACTAATTTAAGTATGATTTACTTCTTTAATCCCAAGGAAAAATCAGAATGTATCTTATCAAAATCAAAAGGCATTAAGGCTTCTTAACATTTAACAATTGGCGCCACTCCTAGTGAATTTCTGACTCAACCAAAAGATCTCCATAAAAAATTGCTCAATGAAAAGACTTGGAGTCTTAGTTTAATAAAATATTTTAGATGAAAACAATTCGAAATTGGCATGTACACCGAAGCCGGGATGAAAATTAGGGATATAAATGGGACTTCATAATCAAATATTTAATAAGTATAAATATTTAATAAAGAATATTTAGATGCGAATTTAGATAATTATTCAAAAATTTAATTACGTATCAAATAATCGAATTTGAATTAAAATATTTGAAAATAATAAGTACTTTTTCCTTTAACATCCTTATTAAAAATCAAGCAATATAATTTGAATTAAGTTTAAGTCGTAAAGATGAGGTTTGATTTGGATAAAGATCGAGGTAAATTTGAGTCTTAATATTGTATACATATAAATCAAAGTAATTTGACGGGGTTTCTAGAAAAAGATGAGCGTGCTAATAGCATACCCTTCCAATTAAGAAAAAAACAAAAGGAGAATTAGTTAATTAATGTTGCTTAAGAACCCCACGACATGCGTAAACCTCTATCCTAATCTTAGAAATCTAATTTGAAAAGACATGAAGAAAATAAAACATAGAAAACACGAACCAAATAAGATTTCATATATTTTTTTAATCTTTTATAAAAAGACAAAAATAATACTAATTAAATCACTAAAGCTCACATGCTTAGCTGTTAAACAAAAAGTTTAAAGCAATTCCAGTATTCAAAAGGAGGGCTTCAAGCTTTTGGCTTCGAGCCCCTTCTTTTTTTTAGTGTTAAAATCCGTACTAATACAAGTTATTAGAGACTAAACAGATTAATTAAGTAAAGTAACTACAATAAAATAACAAGTGGAGTACATATTTTTCATACCATTAGGTAATTGGTAGCTGTCGGAACAAAAATCTCTCTTTATCTTGTTTGAAATTTTGTATACATATATATCGAATTATGCCTTTCGATATTACGATTTGAATATAAAATTTTTATATAAATTTTATATCATCTTCAATTCTTAATACTTGAACTAAGTTTAAGTGACTTTTGAACATATCTTTTGCACCCATTATATAATGCTACACAAAATTTATATTTATATATGAAGATTAGTGTAACCTATAGATGTTATGGCAACTCAAGGTTGAAGGGCACGGAACTCTATGCACTCCCTGGCTCAAAATAAACTTGTCTTTTTCCAGAATGAAAATCTAGAAGAGACCACCTGTCCATGGTGACGTTCAGAAATTTTAATGCTCCCAATCCTCAATATGGAATCCAACAAATTTTATTTAATTAAGATTTAATGGAGATTACATGAATCAATCTCCTTAAGAAGTAAGCAAATCCAACAGCTGGTAAATATTCATTGGTAGTCCAGTAATTTTCACGTGAAAAAAAAGAAAAAAATTGGCCACCCACTTTATATTATTTTTTAAATTATGTCCTATTTCTTAAACTATGCTTTGTGAGAGCTATTAATTCCTAGTGTCAATGTGCGTAAGCCCTAGCTTATACGTGGCATAAAGCCATGAGATTCCTGTTTCCTTTTGTTCCTCTTTAGCATCAAACAAATATATGCTAATTGGATAATGGTCCTTCTCAGAACATGTCACCCAATGCCTTGACATTCCCATTTGTTCTTGCAATTCAATGGTAATTGACTTCAATATCCCTTACACAATTTCATGGTAACCACAACTTTTATGTTCCAATTTCCTTCCTGTTTTCCAACAAGTTTACGTGTAAAATTTTGTGATTGGCAGTTCAGAATGAGATATTTTGCCTTTTTCACACCCTAAATTTCATTCCTTTTGTGATTTTAAGTATGAAGTTGTCTGAATAAAGGCACGAGGACCACTTTCTTGAATTGGAAAAACGGTGACAGCTAGTTGTCAATTGGGATGACAAGGGGTGAGGAGGGGAGGTTACATGGGTCATTTGAGAGATGATGATGGTATCTTAAAGAGATCAGCTGTGTACCTTAACACAGAGAAAAGATGGGGATAATTTTGAAAATGACTGACGGGGGTGAAGCCAGCGGGGGGCCTTCAGTGCATATATAAATATGTGACACACTAACCCCCAGATGGCATAGAATTTGCTATACAGAAAAAAACAGAAATAAAAAACTTCACCTGAAAGCATTTATCAAAGGTATAGCTTTGCTTTTTTCTTTCTTTCTCTTTGCCCCTTTTACATGTCTTGGGCAGTGATGGCTGGACACTTGGGTTGGGGTATTATTGAAGAGGGGTGGAGGAAAGGTCCCTGGACGGCTGAAGAAGATAGGCTGCTTATTGAGTATGTCAGGGTACATGGTGAAGGCAGATGGAACTCTGTAGCTAGGCTTGCAGGTAAGCCAAGTAGTAGCACAAACCATGTCTGTCCTCTTACTCTCCAACTTAGCACTAGCTTTTTTTATGTGCCAGCTTCTCTTTGGCATGAAGGTTAGAAAACAATGCATTTGATCAAGGTAATAAATGCATCAAGCGGAAAGGAATCCAGCTTATTAATTAGGACTTTTAGGAGAGCCACTTTACTGCAGATGGGGTTTTTTATTCGGTTTATAAATGTTCTTTTTTTATCTTTTTTGGGTGATTCAATGATTGCCAAGAATTTCATTATCTAGGCATGTTTTATCCTTTGAATAAACATATAATCTGTCTTTTAATGCTCTGTCTGTACAGGGTTAAAAAGGAATGGAAAGAGCTGCAGGCTGAGATGGGTGAATTATTTGAGGCCAGACCTTAAGAGGGGGCAAATAACCCCTCATGAAGAGAGTATAATCCTTGAGCTTCATGCAAGGTGGGGAAACAGGTAATGATCTGATCACAGCTTGGTCTGAAGTTTGCAAATTTTCTATTCATATAATAGGAACTTGTTTACTTAGGAAGATGGAAACAACAAATTTCAGGTGGTCAACAATTGCAAGAAGCTTGCCTGGAAGAACTGATAATGAGATCAAGAACTACTGGAGGACCCATTTCAAGAAAAAGGCTAAACTATCACCAGATAACTCTGATAAGGCAAAAGCTCGTCTGCTGAAAAGGCAACAGTTTCAGCAGCAGCAGCTACTGCAACAACAAGAACAACAACGGCAGCAGCAACAACAGCAGCAGCAGCAGCAGCAGCAACAGCAACAGCAACAGTTACAGTTGAATCAATTTGACATGAAAAGGATCATGTCCCTGCTTGATGAAAATGAGCATAGAGCTCCATATGTGCCACAGCTGAGGCAAGAAATGGCCACTGCATACCCCAACACAACAGAGGAACAAGGCTTCTTCTACCCCATGATCAATGGCAATGTTTCCGGAAGTGATACCTCGAATGAAGAAATTCTTTGGGATGGCTTGTGGAACCTGGATGATGTCCATGGAAATTTTGGTTCGGCATGTGCAACAAGTAAAGCTACTTTGCACAATCTAGTGACCCCTTTCTGCTAATTTCCTTCTGAGTATTTTCAGTCTTTATCAAATGAGAAGACCCCCTTAATTCCTACTGTTTAGTCTTTGTCCTTTTAGTCGTCATCAAACGAGAAGGCTCTTAAATCTGGAGCCTTAGATTGAAGATCAAGGTGTGAAAATTTAGGTTGTGACCAATGCAAAGTAAACCCTAATTATGATGTTACCTATCAATAAAATGAACCAATTTTGCATGAAAAATGAGCATCCCTGCTTTATTGGTTGGAAAAATTCAAGAACAGGAGTTCCAGACACCCCAGACTCAATCAATTCAATGTTTTCCCCAGCAGTAAAAGCAACAATGAAGGACAACAACCCACCAAAAAGGAAAAAAGAATCCACATAGTTAAGCAGTAACAACTAGCGAGCACATTCTGATGCTGGCTATGCCAAAACGTCACATCTTTGAGAATAATTAATATCATAAATTTAGCACCAAAAGAGGATTAAAAGCAGATGATTAAGGAACTTCAACTTCTTTTTAAAAGTCTCTCAACATATATTTTATGAAGATCCTTTTTATCAGTATAATCACAGCTAAACCTCTTGTGCTGGCAGATGTTGCTGCCATGCACTCATTAAAATAAAAAACTATTTCATCATTTCTTTGATTAAAGAAATAGTTATGAAGTTTTAGAATATAATCTAAGATTACTTTATTTTAATTGTATAAGCCAAGGTTAAAACTAGAACAGGTTAAGAGTAGAACTAGATTCTCTTTTCATTAAGCTTACTTCATGCATTAAAGAAAAATTCCCAACTATATTATTTTACTTTCACATCCATCTATTCAAGTACCCATCATTTTGTTTCGATAAAATAAATTAAAACCAAACAATTTTATTCTTAGATTTCCATAATCAAGATAAAATTTAAATTAATGAGTTATTATCTTTCATTCGTAATAATTTTTTTTACGTGATAAAAAATTATTACAACTCCGAATTTAGAATCTCAATCCTAAACTCACATCCATCACGATCACTTATATCTTGTCCTTGCTGTCGACAATTCTCCAACAATGAATTTCCTTTAATTATTCTCTCCATGGATAGTCTTCTTATTTTATTTTTCTTTCTTTCTTCTTTCCCTTATCTGGCTCTCATCAAAGCATAGAATTAGTTCTAAAAAGCATCTGGGTGTTGGTTATACGGAGGTCATTGGAAATAAGTACAATTCCGTGTTGGCCTTTTCAGTTGGTTGAGTGTGAGGTCACGTTCAGGAACAAAAGTGGAAGAAGTAACTTAGAAACAAAGGTGCTGTCTTATTATTATTATGTTAAAGATCAGAACTAGATTCTGTCTTGATTGCATTAATCTCCTATGTTATCTTTTCCTGATTTCCTCGAGTCATATGTTGTTTTTTCAGTTGTCTTTCATAAATAATTCATCATGGATTTGCCATTATACTAGAATCCATGCTGGTTTATTAATAAAGTTGCCCATCCTATTTCATAAATGAGTAGTCTTTTTTTGTTTTTTTTTTACACTTTGTGAATTGATTTAGTAGATAATTATTATTTTTATTAAGGTAATTTATAATTATAAAAAATTCAAAATATGAATAGATATAAAATCGGTTCACTGTAACAAATTCAACTTTTGATTATATTTTTTCAAATATTGCTATTGAAAGTCCTTTTAATTGAATTTTTATAGATTTGACTGTATCATATAAAATTTTGAAGACACGTGATTACAAAAGTTACATACATTAACAATGAGTTATACACTGTATTTATTGATACTTTAAAAATTTTTAAAGAATAAAACTATATTCGACACTAAATAATTATAGTTAAGATTCAAATTTTCTCTAAAAAAAAAAAATTTGGGTTAATAAAAGAAAAAATAATCCAAATATTCAACAAAATTGTTTTTTATTTTTATTTTTTGGAGAATGAATATTCAACAAAAATTTAAAAGTATGGAATAAGCATCTCTATGAGTTTAAGCAGAATAAAAATGATGAAAAGCTCCATTATTAACAAGAACAAGAGATAGAAAAGCATATTGCTACGGAAACCTTTGAAAGCAGTACAATCCGTGCTTTGCTTTATTAGTTATCTTTGTCCCCATATGTTTTCTTTATGAAGAGTTTGAAGTGAAGCCGCAAGCAAAGTGCGTCTTATTTTATCATTTTATTTCAATCAACAAATCCCGTGATCAGATTTGAACCTAGATTCTCTTCCATCTCGTATGTTTCTCTTT
>NW_018397264.1:6278510-6288014 GCF_002168275.2 Theobroma umbraticum
TTTGGATTTAATGTTTGAAGTATGCGAGAGCTAGAGAAAGTAAGAGATGGCAAAAGAGTAATGGAGGGATTGATTTTGCCAAGTGAAAGGTAAAGATTTATGGGGTAAATATGAAAATTGGTTAAATTTATAACGAAAACTCTGTAATTCTGTCCCATCATCGTCACCGCCAAAATTCAAACCCGAATGACCTTCTTCTTCCCCCTTACCGCAACCTATTTACCGCCCAAACCATCCGTTATTACACATCTGCTGCTGTGCTCGACTCGCCTTTCAATCTCCTCCATTTCCTCCATCTCTCAGCCACCCATGAATCTCTCCGACTCACCAAGCAAGCCCACGCTCGAGTACTCTCACTGGGGCTCACTCAAAATCCGTTTTTAGCCTCGAAGCTCCTTTCTTTATATGCCTTTTTTGGCCACCTAATTGAGTCAAGTGTCGTTTTTGACTCAGTTAAAGAAAAGAATATTTGTCTTTGGAACTCGATGATCAATGGGTATCTCAAAAGTTACTCGTTTATTGAAGCTTTTGATTTGTTTTGTGAAATGGGCCATTATAATGCAAAGCCAGATGATTTTACATTGGCAACTGTTTCGAAAGTTGCCGGTGAAATCGGGGACTTGAAAGTGGGGAATTTGGTTCATTGTAAAAGTATTAAAACTGGGTTTGTTTTGGATGTTGTTGTTTCCAATTCTTTGATTTCAATGTACGGAAAATGTGGAGAATTTGAAGGGATGAAAAAAGTGTTCGACGAAATGTTTGAAACAAATGTGGGGTCTTGGAATGCATTGATTTCGGGGATGCGATGCTGGGGATTGCAGATTGGGAAAGGCTTTGTGGGAAGTTGTTAAAAATATGCAAATTGAAGGAGTGAAACTTAATGGATTCACAATTTCTAGTCTTTTGCCTTTGAGTGGCAGTGAGGAGGTTTCTAGGAGATGCGATTATGGGAGGGAACTTCATTGTTATATTTTGAAGAATGAACTGGATTCGGCTTTTGGTTCTGATGTTCATTTGGGTTGTTGTTTGATCGATATGTATTCAAGGAATAGTAAAGTTTTGATGGGTAGAAATGTTTTTGATAGGATGAGGTTTAGAAATGTTTATGCTTGGACAGCAATGATCAATGGGTACGTTGATAATGGAGATTTTGATGAAGCGCTGGTTCTTTTCCAGGAAATGCAGTTGCGTGATGGAATAGAACCCAATAAAGTCTCTCTTGTGAGTGTTCTTCCTGCTTGTAGCTCCTATGCTGGTTTGATGGCTGGAAAACAGATTCATGGTTATGCAATTAGAAAGGAGATGAGTCATGATGTGGCCTTGTGTAATGCGTTGATTGATATGTATTCAAAATGTGGGAGCTTGAATTGTGCTAAACAAGTTTTTGAGAATGGTTTGTTCTGTAAAGATTCTGTATCGTGGAGTTCGATGATTTGTGCATATGGCTTACACGGAAAGGGTGAAGAAGCCATATGTCTGTTTGACCAGATGCTTTTGCTTGGTGTTAAACCAGACATGATAACAGTGGTAGGGGTGCTTTCTGCTTGCGGAAGGTCGGGATTGGTAAACAAAGGTCTTAGTATTTATAAGTCAATAACAAATGACTATGGGATGAAGCCAACAGTTGAGATCTGTGCTTGTGTTTTGGCATGCTAGGTCGATCAGGGCAGCTTGAACGAGCATTAGATTTTATCAAAACAATGCCTGTTGAACCTGGGCCAAGTGTTTGGGGGGCTCTTGTTAGTGCTTCCGTAATGCATGGGAATCTTGAGATGCAAGACCTTGCCTACAGGTTTCTCATTCAGTTAGAACCTGAAAATCCTTCAAACTATGTCTCACTTTCAAATTTACATGCTTCTTCTAAACGATGGGATGCTGTGGCGGGATTAAGAAAAATGATGAAGGAAAGGGGTTTGAGGAAGGCACCTGGGTGCAGCTGGATTAGCATTAATGGCAAGACTCATTGCTTTTTTGTGGCAGATAAAGCACATCCTCATTCCAGTTCGATTTATGAGATACTAGATGACCTCATCTTTATAATGAAGGGAGCCGGTTATCCTACTGATTTTGAAGAGTTGACACAGATCTCTAGTTATTAATTGTTGATAGTCTCTCTGTGATTCTCTTGGCAACTGGAGGCATCACATGAGTTGTATTGTACTGTAGACATGATTCGGGCAATCATGATCAATGAGTTTATCACCTAATCCGTAGAAAAATCTAACTCTTTCAGGTTGGTTTTATCGCGTATTAAATTTTGTAATTACTATTTTTCTTTAACAAAGGGCAATAATCAAAGAATGGTGCTATCTATAGTGTATACCCATCCATCCAAAGCAAGTGAAGTGTCTATTCACCCCCCTCCCCCCTTACCGTTTCCTATTTTCCATTTTTACTTCGCATAGGTTTCATTCCCACTTGGAGTGAGTAATCTTGGGTTGGTAGACAATGCCCTCAAAATAATCGAAAAGCTGGATTGATTATACTTTACAAATTACAAGCACAAACTGAAAGCAGAACTGCCAAAAGAGTCTAGAGGAAGAAAATGTGAGAAGACCAATTGTGGAGACACTTGCGCTTGAATTGATAAGTGGCTCTTTTCTTATTTTTCCCAAAACCGGATCTTTCCTGTACTACAAACTACAAAACCATGTAAATGTTCGGTTACAAATTCAATTCATCTGCACATGATCAGGGATCTTTCACAGGTCCATCCCGAATCTTCTTCATCATCCTTTGCTAATGGGTTCCCAGATATCTGAACTTGGTTGGTACTGCTAGCCAATATTGTTGCAGGAAGCTTGGAAAGAAGTAGGTCGACCAATTCAACAAATTTCCAAAGTAATGCATGGCGTTCTCATTCCACAGTCAGAGCTCAGAACAAAAAGAACAATGTTCAAAAGCAAGACCTTTGCGTATGTTGGAAAACTGCTGCATGCACAGTGATGATCTGATCTCTATGATGGTTGACACCAAAGGATACTTGAGTAAGCACTGATATTCATAGATGGTGGCATCAAGTCATTAAAATATGGGACTTCAACTATCCTGCATTTTTCCTTTTACAGCTCATGCCCAAAAAAGGTTCTCACTGCCAAACTGAATAGTTTCTCTACTGCTGTACCTCAGATTCTCTTTCTTGCCGGTACACAAAAACTGAACCAACCACTACTCTTCCAATCCTTCTGTTTCTTCGAGTTCTTCTACTCAGACCTTTCTTTCTTCCCTTCTGAACAGGTTGAGACATAGGTACTTGATGAATCCATCCTACAGGCAATAGTGCTGCAAGGAACTGTATCATTATTCCTACAGGCAAGCGTGAGTAATCACCAGATTTTATTCCAAGCAAAGCAGCCAACCCAACTCCCCAAAATCCACTAATAATTGATGACAGGCACAATGCTGATGCTAAGAAAGAAGTAAGAGATCCTTCACAACCCCGTGGACACAGAGTTGCCAGCAGCACTGAGAAAGGAAGAACCTTAAATTGTGCAAGAGTTTCTGCTAAACCAGAAAAACAAAGGGCAAACACTTCATTGGGAATTCCCATTCCTAGATTGATCTGTCTTACCAAAACGAGGTCAAGAAGAAGGGAAGATGCATACAAAACCTGTACAGCACCAATCAATTTCCTCATGGGAATTTGTTTCCAATAGCGGTCAAAAAGCACAGTCAAGGATAGAAGCATCAATTGGCCAATTACTCGGGACATTCCAATAACAGAAGGATCAAGAAGTAGACATTGAGTTTGATAACAAAAGATTGAGCCTGACAGAATAGGAACCATGGCAATAGAAGCTACAATCCAAGTTAGAGGTCGGAATATGCTGTCCTCGCTGATGGCAACCATAAGATCAGATAGCTGCATTCTGATAATTTCTGAAATTGTTTGTCTTTTAAGAATGTAATCCGAAGGTCGGGCTAAACCAAGACATTCCTCTCTTTCTGATAAAGAAATTGCAAGCTGAAGAGATAATAGAACTGAAAATATGAGGAACATGGTTCTGGGTGGTGCTTTGAGTAAGAAATATCCCCCTAGTAAGTTGCCCAGGATCCCGCCAGCGGCTAAAGCCATGAAAGCATAAGACTGGAGTCCAGTAATTCTCTGTTTTTGGCCATACTCTGTCACAAGAGCATCCTTTGCAACTTCTGTAATGGATGCTCCTAGATTACTTAAAAGAACACATGCCATGAGGGTAGGAAGGGCTTGACCTGCAACTGGAATCAAAGCCAATTGCCCCCAAGACAAGACCTGCAGAAGGACTGAAAGTAGGATTGTCAGTAACATTCATTCAGTCTTCCAATCAACCGACTGGAATGATTCTTGCCCTTAAGATTGTAGAATGTTCAATTATAATCCTAGCTAGTCTCAGGTAAGAAGTTATCCACAGGATGAATTACTCATTCCTTAGAAATGATGTTGGACTTTTCTTCCCCATTAATGGGTTTAAAGTTCCTGGAACTTGAAGAATAACATAATCTAGTAGTATATAATCTGCATGACTTTAACAAATTTAAAACCAGATAAGTCAGTATATTGAGTATTTTCGTTTCAAATTTTGTTCCTATTATCTCCATAGTCAGATTTCAGAATCTTGAACATGCAGTTACCTTTTTACTTTCCACTGCCTTGGAAATGAAGATTTGGAATAAGGAAATAGAAAAAACAAAAAACAGAATCTAAGGCATCCTTAAATGGAAAAAGAGGAAAAAAAGTCCAGAAACCAAAACCAGACAAAGGGAGGAATAAAAGACCAAAGGAATAGAAACAACAAATTTAAAAGCATTTCAAACTGATTAAAACAACTAAGTTTGCAGCAATCAGAAAAAATTTCAAATAAGAGAAAACAAATATAAAAACATTAATAGAACCAAAAGGAAGAAAGGACATTGAAAATGTAAAAATTTTATCAGGAAGATATTAACTGACCTCCGATGGCAATATAAGGTATTCTACGAGCACCCCCGATGTAGAGAGCATCAGAGAGAATTCCATACAGAGGCTTAGCTACCATGGGAAAGTTACCAGAGTTCTGCACTAGCTGCAACGTTGAAGGATGCAAGTTAAGATTGTGAGCCATGTGGAAGTTTAGAGCCAACCATGGAAAACACCTAAAACCTTGCACCCAATATCCCAACCCACACAAAGCCAACATTTCCTTAAAACCTTCTTGGGATAAACCTTTCCTCTCCTCATATTCCTTGCTTTTCCTGCCAATCCTGACACAAACCTCACCTGGGTTGGTCACTATGATAGGGTTTATGAGTTGGATTTTGGGTTTTATGTCCTTGTTAACTGTATTGCTATTAGGAATAGCATTATGATGCTGAAAAGATCTGAATATTGATCTTGACTGAAAGTTAGATAACTTTTTGTACCTCTCCTGGATTCTGGGGATTCTTGGATTGGTTAAACTTCTTGGGTTTTTAGTGGAAACTAATGGGTAAATCATTGTTCTTGGCTTGTTGAGACTTGGACTCAGATTGAAAACAAATGGAAGGCTTCTTTATGTGCAGAGGTATGAAAGAGATCAACATATCCCACTTTGGAAGAAATGTTGCTCTAAAGAGAAGAAAGAATATCAAAATTCAAATACCTAGGAATTTAGAGAGAAGAGAAAGATCTAGAGAAAGCATAGGAAGCTGAATCACAGGCCAAAAAAGAAATAAAATTACTACTTGGTGGAAGACTTGAGAGCCACGAGAGAGAAATGCAGAGGGTTCCAGCTTTTATTACTGTTTTCTTTTTTTTTTTTGGCTTTTCTTGGGGAAGATTTAGAGGGTCCCAACCATGTCCTAAAACGAACGAACCACGCTCCTCATGTCCTGTAACGGCGGCCACTGTTAGGTCAGTGGGCTCCAGCGTTAGGATGTTGGTGTTGTGGTCAAATCAAAGGAATGATTATGACAACACGTGTAACATCGTGTCCGGGGATTCCAATGAGCCGTTGCCTGTTGTACTCTTCTGCAAGTTAAAAACTAACAGAGTGGTGAACATGCACACGCGCGGTTGACGATTTGTTTTCCACGATCAAGGGCCCTGCCGGCAGTGTGGCGAACGTGCATAGTTTCTCCATGTACTTGTCATGTTGTAAGGAGAGCAAGTGAAAAATGATGATAGGAAAGCAATAGCATGGTTGGTTTTAGGCTTGGTTTTGTTACTGAAACCTCGTCCTGGATTAAGCCAATCTGTTCTTTGACTTGGTTTCTGAACCGATCGCAGCAATTTGAGGACCAACATGGGAGCCCATGTGGCTCATAAATGACTATAAAGAAGTCTCCATTAAGTGTCAAGGTAGCAGCTGGTTGAGACTTTAGATATCTTGGTGGCCAGCAACACGTGACTAGATTGGCACTTGGGACCTTGTGAATCGGAAAAGGAAAGCCATCGGGCTAGCTGACTGGAAGGAAAGGGGAAAGCAAACTTGAGTCTTTCGGGTTTATGACTGTTTGTGAAAACCAGAAGCAACCTTGTTTGCATCAAGAGTTTAGATTGGAATAAACATCCAAGACAGGGCAGGAGGAGACTCCTTAATGGTACCAGGGTTAGCTTCTCCTTATCATCTGTAAGACTGTTTGACAGAAACACCAACTTGTTCAATGCCCTTTACCTTCTGGAAAATGGTGTTTCCTTTTTATGTGAACTTGTAAAGTGTATATGATTTTAATTTTGTTAGCCAAAAACAGGGAGACTGATCCTTTTTCATATCAGACACTGAATATCTAAGGAGGTCAGCAGCCGCAATTGTGTATTTCTAGCAACCATCCAGGTCTGCAGGTACTTATGACAGAAGTGTCTGAATCAAAGAAAACCCAAAAAGGAAAATAATAGTAATAATTAAGCACTGTTTGCTATTTGGAGCATCTACTGCATCAGTCATTGTCATGTCAGAAAATCCCATAGCAACATTAGTTAACGAGCCCTCATTCTCCTGGATTTGATCAATTTTCAGAAAGAGCTAATAAGAGTGAATTTAGTGGTCTGAAAGAATGAATTTTTTCCCCTTTGTCTTTTCTTAGGGAAACAGGGAACAAAATTAACATATGGTTGAAATTTTGCTGAAGAAGAGATATCCAGTGATCATGAAATGATGAAAAACATAAAGGGTAAGCATTTTGGCCAAAACTCATAACCGGAGCTCGGGAAAAAGGAAGAAACATAAACCAGAAACCCTCCATTATTACATTCTTCGGCAATGTGCTCATTCTATAATCTCCACAACATCACATGTAATTGATTCTGAGCTTTATGAAAATAATTTTGGCCTAGAAATGATCAGTTCTGTAAAGGACAATTGGCCTCTGCCTGAGACTGATGATGAAGGTATCATCATCTACATGAGAGTTAAACAAAGTTAAAAACAAAAGCCTATAAGGGACTAACTCCTAATTGAGGCTGAGACAATCTTATGAAACAAATGTTAGGCCAAAATTGATGGAAACTCAATCAGTGGCGGATGTCAGCATTTGGAGCTAATTACCAGTTAAATCTAGATAAGCTTGTAGTAACAGTCTCCTCCTAACAGAAGAATTTTATAACCTTTGCCACAGGGGCACTTGAAACAGATGACTATACACTCCCCTTCTCTCTCTACGCTCACATCTTCTTCACATTCTAACTCATAGTCATCCTGCAACAACAACAACAACATCAAGAACGGGGATTTGTGATAGAGATTTCGTTTATGCCATTTTCTTAGAAACCAAACAGACAATGAAGGATAATTTTGTGAAAGAAAATCCAACCTTTGTTGCCTCTTCAGCGCAGACCATATTTTCATCTTCACGCATTGCATCATGGAACCACTTGCTCATTTCCCTCATGCGATCTTCCATCCTCTTCAGCCTCTGCCATAAGCACCATCACCACTTATTTT
Source organism: Theobroma umbraticum (assembly GCF_002168275.2). Classification (NCBI taxonomy): domain Eukaryota; kingdom Viridiplantae; phylum Streptophyta; class Magnoliopsida; order Malvales; family Malvaceae; genus Theobroma; species Theobroma umbraticum. Next base: position 6,286,388 of record NW_018397264.1, read on the forward strand.
TTAAAGAAACCTAACATTAAACAACTAATCCTTAATCAAATCAATCACAGAATCCAAGAAGACCCCATAACCAAACTCAAGGGCACAATCAAGATGCAAGAACATGGAAACCACATCTAATCCAAGAAATAAAAATCTATAGAACTATGCAAAATAGAACAGAAACCACCTTAAACCAATAGTTACTGCTATTAATGCAAAGAATCTTTGTCTAAACTAACCACCACCTTCAACAAGCAACAAAACTGTTAAACCCACCACATAAGAGAAAGAAGAAAATGCAAAAAAAGATGCGAACCTTAGCACTAGGACTTTCCTCCTTACATGTCCTGCCTGGGGAAGGATACGGGTCGGAAGCTGATCTTCTCAGCACAGGCGCCTTTGGAGGCAAAGCAGACGCAGAGGCACTTCCTTTAGACAATGGTGACTCCCCTACAATGTTGGCATTCCCAGGCGGCGACTGGGTGTATGTCCCCGGAGAGCTGGAAGGATCAGAAACGCTGCGTCGAAGGATAGGTAAAGATTGAGTTGGTGGTGGAGGGAGAGATATCTTGGAGAAGCCAAAGAGAGGATGGCTGCGGTCCAAGACGAGTTTCTTGGGCTTTGGCTCCGGGAGTGGCTCAGGCGAGGGACGTTTCATGGGATTGGAAGTAGTACTAATATAACCAGTCCCGCCGCAGGAGGTGCAAGAAGAGCGGTGGTTACGGTGGGTGTTGCTGACGTCAGTGGTGGTGCCATTATTGAAGCTGTCAATGCGGAGGAGAGAGAGGTCCAGGGGCGATTCCTGGAGCTCTTCTCCTTCCCCGCAGTTGATTGTTTCATGGTCTCTGAGTTGTTGGTCACCGTTACTCATTCTTGTTTTTGTTCTTTCGGCTGATTTGGGCTCAAATGGTTTCTTGATTTTCTCTCTTTTGGACTTTTTTTTTCTTATTTCTCCTCATTGGTGAAATGCGGAGGAAGTGAGAAATGGCGGGCTTTATATTAACGGCTGAATTAAGAGTGTAACTCATGGACCAATGGAAACATGCCACGCCAAACATGATAATAACAGGATAACCTGTCATTTTTTTTTACCAATAATTTTATACAGATTTAGTTAGGTTGAAGGCTGACATTAGTTAAATGAGACCATTCACATCTGCTATACCAACGTTGCCCAGGAATTGTTTCCATTGCCTTTTGCAACCACACTAATATTTTAGAATTATGGGACTTAATAAGGATATTAGTACTTCTTCAACATGAAATGAATTGTCCAAAATAGTATTTGCCAAATGTTTCTTTACAGTTGGACATCCAGATGTAGAACAAAGATCTTGGATGCCCAACATTACAAAGGCACATGAACAGCAAGGCATCAAGAATAAAAGTAAAAAACACCATGAACGTTCGAATGATGTCTCCTCCAGTGTTCTTCAGGAACAGAAAACAACTCCAAACTCCATGGTGATATCCTGCTATCCTGCTGGTGATCAACTCAAACAGAAGATAAGGTCTCCTTCCAACTCTCCTCCAGATAACGGGAATAGCATCTTATGCTTAAAGGCTGATTTTTTTAGTTACATACAGCTACCTACGTTTCAGGTGTTCCTCAACTGTTAAAAACTTTCTTTGGGAACAATGGAAA
>NW_018397264.1:6288024-6338112 GCF_002168275.2 Theobroma umbraticum
AAGCTATCTTATCTAGTGTAGGATTTTCACTAGATAAAGCACAACTATCAGCTACTCCATGAAGTATAAAACCATTTATCAACCATGGACTTGGAAATCAGGGTGTGAGGTCAAAACTGGATTCCAGAAGGGAGTAAACTTCATTTAAGGAAGACACCTTGAAATCCGGTGTTAGATCCAATCTGGCAAAATCTTGAGAGATATACCTCCCCCTTTCATCAAGCAAGCATGTAACTGCTCCCGCTTGTTTCCCACAAGCCACCTGCAAATAGTAAATATATCTAATCAGAGTCCATTTGCCACAGTCATAATAGTCTAAAATGGTAAATATGAGTTCTGCATGCAGCTGCCCTGAGAGGCAATGCCATGTAAAATGAGATGGTCCAAGACTTTCTTGTTTCCCTTTTTCCCCCAAGAATTATAGTTTGTAAATATCATATCAAAGATGCATATCCCAAAGAATTGCATGCAACATAACCACAACAAACATGTGCATGAAGGCAAAAGCAACATAGTTGCCATGAAGATGAAAAAAGAGCTACATGATCTTCCTTTTTTCCCATTATATTTGTTCTTTGTTTATTGTTGTTGCTGGCGAAGAAACACTCACATCATCTTTAAGACTATCACCAACCATCATAACTTCATTTGGTTGAACTTCCCAAGCAGAACAGATATGTAGCAGAGGAGCAGGGTCTGGTTTATAAGGACGAAACTCCCTGCTGAGTGCTGGAAAAAACATCATCTGAGACAACACATGTAAGTGAGATTTCAATCCCCCAATTCAACAAAATGTCCAGGAAAGTTCAATTTCACACTTTAAATAGCTTACCCCAAACCGTTGATGAAACAGATCAACTGATTCTTTGACATTGCGAGTGATTAGTCCCCTTCTGAAAGAAATGGAAGGAGTTTGTTAGCATCTAAAAACATTATGAAGAAAAGGTTACTCAACAAGGGACATCCAGAAAATATTTAGATTTTAATGCAATAGATTTGAAAGCAAAAACAGTTGGCAGATCCAAGCATGAAAGTACTGTTAGGAGCAAACAATTAACATGCCAGTTAATTTCATTTAGCTAGTATATTAAATGCTTCAAGACAGCAAAATGAAACCTAACAAAACTATCTGCTATTAAGAATAAGTAGTGCAGCTGTCATAAGTAGACATATAAATCAGCCAAAGGTCAAGCTGCCACATGGGACATATGTAGAAAATCAGTGATCTAGTGTGAGATAATAGCCTATAATGCCCGCAGCCATCTATACCATGTCTTATACAGTAATCTGTATATGAAAGATAAACAAGTATTAGGAGGAAAAAGAACACTAAACTAAAGGATTCTTGAACTTCACCTTATTTTCTTTGCATCAAGAAAACCACAAAGCTCTGCTGCACCTGCACAATTATCGGCCAAATGTCACGACTTAAATCAATTAGCATGTAAGATGGCAAATAATTAAGTGCTATTTAGCTCAAAGTGAGTATCATAGGTGAACATTTTTAACCAAAAACACTCCCTCTCAGCACAAAAGGGAGAGTCCCAGCAAGAATAAAGGTAACTCCAAAGCAAACATCTAATGCAAAGAAATTAAACAAAACACCAGGTCCAGCAATTTACTCCCAAACATTTGCTACCTTGAAACTATTGAGAACACATGAAATACATCCAGATTTTCCCAAAAACAAAGCATAGGAAGTAGCTTGCCAAGGATAATCTTAAACCCAGTTCGGTGATAGAATCTTGCATGAACAGTATTTCATGTTCTGTTCCAGTAGAACAATCAATCAGCTAATTTTGCAGAAAAAATGGAGGAGTACCATGTTCTGTTCCAGTAGAAACTAACTGATTCAACCAAACCATAAAACACAGAAACCATTCAGCAGATTCCCTCGAAAGGATATCTTTCCTACTCAATCCTAACACTAGAAATTAAAACAAGAATGTCTTCAGATTGGAGTCTTAAAAGGAAAATCATATCACAATTCAAAGAAAGTAGCATGCTTCGGAAACCTAAATCTACCGTTTTCTACCTAACAATTTCCTTTCACTTTCCCAGCAACCAAATACTAACCAGGCATGATTTGGAGGCGATCAAGGCCCTGTTTTTCGTAATCAGCAATAATCCGATAAGCTTTTCGCTGCTTATCGGGGTTCCAATTCTCAATGTGGTGCAAAATATCAATCCCGGACGGGTTTTCAGCTTTGACCTTCTTGTACTCGTCGTCACCGAGGACAGCCTTGTACATTGCAGCGAAGTCGATCACGGGGACGGTGAGAGTGCCGTCCATGTCGAAAACGACGCCGCGGAGCCGACGTTTGGTGGGGAGAGTGGACATGGGAGAGTGGCGGAAGATGCGAGGGGATTTGGGGGGCAAACGAAGGAAGGATTTGGAGAGAAATGAGGGCATCGGGATTGGAGAAGCAAAGGTATATTTGACAATGTACTCTTCGATTTTTGGATTTTGGTGGGCAATGAGTGGTGAAATGACCGGACGGAATGTTTGTCGGATTCACTTTTTACACTTCGAAAATTTAATTTACTTTTTATTATATTAAATTTTTATATTTTTCTTTTAAATTATATAAATTTTTATGATAAGTGAATATTTTTATTAATGTTAACTAATTAATCATTGATTACAAAATTTTATTTAAATAAAAAAAAATTAAAAGATTTTATTGAATGCAATATAAGAATAATTATTTATTTGAATTCTTTAATAACTTTGAAAGTTTTTAAATATTTTATTTTTTTAATATAAAAAGATAAAAATAAATTTTTTTCATTATTTTTAATTAATTTTGTGATATATTTTATAAATACGAATATTTATAAAGTAATAAATAAATAAATTGGTAAATGATATGTGATAAATATTTAACTCTTATGCAGGAAGTGCTCAAACAATTTTCTTATAGATAAAAAAATGGAAAGGGGTTATAGTTAAACGGCACAGCGCAAGGCATAAAACGACCTTATAAAAGGATAAAACCTTAAAAGCTAGGCAAAATCTCTCCCAGCGTTGTTTAGTACCTTGTTCCCGTTTTTTCAGCAGACAAAACACAGAAGCCTCACAGCCATGGCGACAGTGTCACCGCCGCAACAACAACAACAAGAATCGGCTTCACTTTCAAAGAAGAGAAAGCAAAAGAGAAAGACAAGAGTACATGACCCAGAACTCGAACGACTTGACTCACTCCCGTGGAACTCGTCTCTTCGCGACAAAGAAGAAGATGACACTTTCTCTCTCTTCATTGGCTCTGGGGACCTTGATGGAGGTTAGCCTTCTAAAAAGCGAAAATCCCATCTTCGTTTTTTATTTTTGTTAAAATTAATGTTTCCTGTGTTAAAGTTTAGAGCTTTGGTTATTGTCAGTTTAATTTCTATGAGGTAGCTATTTGGCTTAGTTTTCAGTGAGAAATTAGCTTGTTCCTAGTTCATGATTCTTGTTGATTAACATGAACGCAGGTTTTCTTTCCCTTGAAGAGATTGACGAAGCTAATTATGGTTTAGACGTACCTGGACCTAAGAAGAAAGTATCTGATAAAAAATCAAAATCCAAGGAAGAGAAACTAAATGAAGTCACTAAGGGTCCCGCTGAAGATGTTGAAGCTGAACCTGCAGATGAAATGGCTGAAGAGAAGAATGCGAAGGCTAAAAAAAAGAAAAAGAAGAATAAGAAGAGAAAGGCAAAGACAGCTCAACAAGAAGAGGAATCTACAATTGGTTAGTGCTTTATGTATTTGATTCTTATGTGCACTAATTATACTTCTCAGAGTGTCTAATTTGGTAAAGACTGCTTTAATTACCTGGAATTTCCTACTTTTTAATCCCCTGTTTGTTGTCTGAGACAATATTAAGCTTAATCTAAAACGATTATATCTCTTCTCAAGCTTTTTATGCAGTAGTAAGTAGCAGCTGCTGGTGTGCTTTAGACTAGTTTAATCAACATAATTATATCAATAGTCAATGTATTTGCAGTTAGTGACAGCAAAGATGATGAGGAAGAAGAGATGCTTGATGAAGCTGAAGCTTACTCTGAATTTTATGCATGGAATGAGTTGAGGCTTCATCCTCTGCTTATGAAATCAATATCTCGGCTTGGGTTCAAGGAACCAACTCCAATACAGAGAGCTTGTATTCCAGCTGCAGCTCATCAAGGGAAGGTTTGTGTAGAATCTTTCATGAAGTGTTTCATGGTCAATGATGACATCTCTTTCACAGTGATGGTAATTTGTTTATGGGATAGGATGTTATTGGTGCTGCTGAAACTGGATCTGGAAAAACACTAGCATTTGGCCTGCCCATTCTCCAACGTCTCTTAGAAGAACGGGATAAAGCTGCAAACATGATTGAGGAGAAGGGGGAGGAAGCAGAAAAGTATGCTCCTAAAGGTGTTTTACGAGCTCTTATCATCACTCCTACTAGGGAACTTGCAGTCCAGGTACCCCTTTATGTCTTTTTGTTGTTTTTGTCAGCTATCTCTGTTGCCTGTATACAACAACAGAGTAGGCCCTTTCACACCATATAGGCCATCTTAGTTGCTTACGTGTTTGGATAAGAATAAATAATGTTTTGTTTTGTCCATTAAAACCTCAATGCTAAAGCTTTCTAGAACCCTTTTTCCCACATTCCTCTACTGCTGTTATTGTACACAAGCCTTAGGAGCATTTGTTAAACTCTTTGGGTCTAACTCCATGAATTGTCATAGTTGAGAAATATGCTGCATGTTATTGGTTGAAGACCGTAAAAAATTGTGCATTTGGTGTTTGAACTTTTAAGTACACCAAGCTCAATTGAGAATATAATAACAAGGATTTCGGCTTGGAGTTGCTTCAGGTACTTTATATACTTGTTTTCAGCGTCCAGCTTGCAGCAATTGTGAGCATCAAAATGCTAAACTTAACCTTGATTTTTATGAAAAAGGGTTCTGCTTGGAGGAGCTTAAGATGTTTTGTGTTCCTATTTTACTCAATCAAGTGGAAGTTTGAGTATTATTGGACATTTATTTTCTTTCTCCAGGTTACTGATCATCTTAAGGAAGTTTCCAAGGGTATCAGTGTTAGAGTGGTTCCTATTGTGGGTGGCATGTCAGCAGAGAAGCAGGAACGACTATTAAAAACAAGGCCTGAGATAATTGTTGGAACTCCAGGGAGATTATGGGAGCTTATCTCAGAGGGGGAAAAACATCTTGTTGAGGTTAGTTGTGACAAATTTTCTTTTGAAGCAACCGATACTTGTTTTTATGATGTGTGTTGGTCAAAAGTCAAGCACCATTACTCTGACGTTATTATTTTGGCAGTTACATTCATTGTCTTTCTTTGTGCTGGATGAGGCTGATCGAATGGTTGAAGCGGGGCATTTCCGTGAGTTACAGTCAATTATTGAAATGCTTCCTATGACCACTGGTGTTACCAAAGGACAATCTCAAAACACACAGAATTGTGTGACAGTTTCAAGCTTATCAAGAAAGAAAAGACAAACATTTGTATTTTCTGCAACTTTAGCACTTTCTACTGATTTTCGCAAGAAGCTAAAGCGCGGTTCATTAAAACCCAAGCAGCCTGCTGAGGGGCTGAATTCTATCGAAATTCTATCTGAGCGAGCAGGAATGAGACCGAATGCTGCCATTATTGATCTGACAAATGCATCAATTTTAGCAAAGAACCTTGAGGAATCTTTTATTGAGTAAGTCCTTTACTTTTCTTATACCATCTTGCTTGTTGAATGCTTTTATTCACAAATGCAGGTTCGCTTCCAATTTAATCATTTCACAGCATGATATTTAATGCTTAAATTTTATCATTTGAATTTGTAAGCATGGATTGTTTGCTATGCATGGAAGTAAGCAAACTGAATTTAATAGTCCCTTACTTCTCAAACCGTCTTTTCTTCTGCAGCTTTTAAGCTTTTTGTTAAAATTTATGTTGGGTATGTTTTACAGCATAATCTGCTTGCCTTTCCTTTTCTCTACCTCTCTCTCTCTCTTTTTTTTTTTTTTTTAATATGAGTTATCACTTATAATAGTATCAAATACCTTTTTCTTTCAAACCATAAGATTATGACAAAATAATAGGTGAAGTTTATTGCACAAGAGAATGGATATGTTGCTATTGCCTATGTTAATTGCCATTTTACTTGTATATTCCTTATGCTTTCTTATAATTAAAAATGAAAGATGCAACTTTCGAAATTAGAGTAATATTTGTCTGCATTTGCAGGATAATAATATCTTCTTCTAGTGGAATAATACCTTGTCATGAATGATGCAGATGCAGGGAAGAAGATAAAGATTCCTATTTGTATTACATTTTGAGCATTCATGGAGAAGGGCGAACAATTGTTTTCTGTACATCAATTGCAGCTTTGCGTCATATTTCTTCCCTCTTGCGCATCCTTGGCATCAATGTTTCAACACTTCATGCTCAGATGCAGCAGCGAGCTCGCTTGAAGGTTTGTTTTCCCCTGACTGCATTTGTAGTTGATTACACTCTTCTTTTAACATAGCCTGCTCCGAAGATATGTTCTGCTGTTGCATGCTCAAGCTATTATCAAGACTTTGGCTTTTTCTTTATCAACATGTGACACCACCCCCACCCCTCCCGACAATACAGTTTCTTGCAATTTGTGTTCACCTTTTTTGTTGATATTTTACCCAAATTTTGGCCTTTTTGTTTTTCTTGAAAGTAGCCCACTGGTTCCCTTTTTGATGCAGGCCATTGACCGTTTTCGTGCAAATGAACATGGCATTCTTGTTGCCACTGATGTTGCAGCAAGGGGCCTTGATATTCCTGGTGTTCGAACTGTTGTCCACTATCAGCTTCCTCATTCAGCAGAAGTAGGTCAACATTGAAATACCCTTTTACAAGTTTTGGTTGAAGTTTTTCTAGTCTTTATATCTGAATTTTAATTATTGTTCTTTGGTTTTAGGTTTATGTACATAGAAGTGGAAGAACTGCTAGGGCCTCTTCTGATGGGTGCAGCATTGCTCTTATCTCTCCAAATGATTCCTCAAAGTTTGCATCTCTGTGCAAATCATTTGCTAAGGTACTATTTTTGAAGGAAAAGTTCCCAATTCTTCTTTAGATTTTCCCCATTTTGTTATCATATCGTAGAAAGGGAAATTAGAAAAAGCTGATATAAGTGTTTAGTTAACTAGATTCGGATATTATTATTCTACTTTGAGCAATAGCTGTTAAATCAAATTTAGCGTTTGGCAGTTGACTTACATCTTTACAAGTGCATTGGCTTTATATGCAGGAAAGCATCAAACAATTTCCTTTAGAGAACTCGTACTTGCCGGAGGTCATGAAGCGTCTATCTCTAGCACGCCAAATAGACAAGATCTTGCGAAAGGATTCCCAGGTATATAAATTTTAATAATTTAGCTTTCTTACAAGCCAGTACAGTGTGGTGTGTGGGTTTGGTTGGTCTTCTCCTGTGTCTCTGCCTGGGTCATGTCTTGCTTGAAATGGTTTTAGCTGGTTGTTTGCTTGATTTTTTTTTCCTTTTTTGTTTCCTATTTCTTGGTTTAGATTTCTCTGAATTGGATTTGTTCCCATTTTAATTTTACTATTTCTTGGTCATTCTCAAACTTATTTTATTTTCCTGTAGGAAAGGGCAAACAAAAGCTGGTTGGAGCGGAGTGCAGAGTCATTAGAATTAGTAATGGAGAATTATGACAGTGAGGAGGAAAGAGTGAACAATTTCAAGCAAAAGAAAGCCAGCTCCAATCAATTAAAGAAGTTACAGCAGGTTTTAACTTGCTATGAATAAATAACTATTGTACTAAACCTTTGAACTGTTTCAGTTAAAGCACAAATGGACTTCACATTCTGACTTCACCTTTTTTTTGGTGTGTGCAGGAGCTCAATTTGTTGCTTTCACGACCGTTGTGTCCAAAATCATTTTCACATCGCTATCCAGCTGCAGTGAGTTCTTAACATTTTTCTTTGACATTTGATTGGTATTTCTGGTCTTCATTTCCTGAACATTTTGTGAGAGACTTTCTAATCTCATGAATTTTGCTGGTGCAATACACACTATGTATTTGGTTATGAATTGAAGAGTTTTGGGGAAAGCTTTAACTTTGTCAGCTTATACTCCTTTTTTCCAGGCTGGTGTTACGCATCTTATACAACATCAATTTGAAGAATTGGCTAAGCAAAATGTAGGCGGCAACTTAGTTTCAGGTGAAAACAAGAGAATGAAATTGATGGTTATTGGTCAAGATTGCATGGAACCACTCCAGGCACTTCGGAATGCTGGTCATGAGGTAGTTAATTTAAAGATTAATTTTCTTTTATTTTTCAATTCTGTAACACTCACAGGAAACCTTCTATTAATAGAGTAGTTTTATATTTTGTAACAAGTCACGTCGATGTGCAAATGAAATGGCTGACATGGGAATCCTATAAAATCTAGCTTGAGATGTTTGAAACCATGATACACAAAGATCCTATCCAGTTAATCAGGATGATAATGGATAACCCACTAGCATGCCTTTGTGCTCAATTGCTTATCAACTTTACCGTTGAGTGAATAGTTGGCCCATTTTTAGTCTAAGGGTGCACTCTCTCTCTCTCTCTCTCTCTCAGGTGCACATGGATGTGAAAGAGATGGCAGAAAAGCGAAGAAATGTGGAGAGCTTGAGGAGAAAACGAAAAGAGGAGAAGAAACGTAATATTTTCTTAACCTTTTTTCTATTTTCCTGGCCACGCTTCTCTTCAAGAGACCAATCTTAGCCTTTTGTTGTTCTCTTTTTCCAGGTTTGCGTGACCAGCGTAGAAAGCAGAAGAAAAAATTAGAAGGGAGACAGTGAGTAGATGGCTTACCCCAGGTTTTCTTATTTTTCAATCCGGTATATTTCCTGAAGTGGCAAGTGGAAGTTGGCTCCACCCGATAATTTATTCAAAGAAAACACTGAACTGTGAAAGTTAAGTTCCTTGTTTAGCCGATAATTTATTATCCTGCGTAGGCTACTCATACATAAAACAATTTTGAAAAATTCAATTGATCTTGCTTCTATTACTCGCTTTCTTGTAAAATGCAAATTGATAATATGAAAATAGCACATCCTCATGATTTCATTGGCTGCGTGAGTCTTTCTTGATCTTGTCATTTTAAGCTCTATGTGAACATGAAAACCATGTCCAGCTATGGAATCTGGCGCATATTTGGAATCTCCATGCTATCCATTTCACATTCATTACTTTTTTCGATATAAAATTGAATGTGAATCAGTCTAATTGGTGTATATCTTTAGCTGGAGATTCCAGAGGCAGAGTTTCAATATTGTAGTACAATCTCAAGAAGTTGACTTTGTATTATTTCTTAATCTGCTTGAGTCTTAAGATAGTGATAGATTAATTTTTGTCATAAATAAATTATATTGACTTTAAAAAAATAAAACTAAGCATGACGAGCAGGCTATCATCATTTCTTTTCATGTTTCGTGCAAGATTGAAGATATCGACTTCCTAGTCTGCTATAGTTCCTTAAAATATCTACAACATTCTTTCTTTTCTGAATTTAATAATGTTTATTGTGGCCGCAAACCAGAAATAAACCTCATTGTCATGTTCTTTTTAAACAATCAAGGGTGCTTCATACAAGTGCATGGTCTACATTGCAGGTGTTGACAGCATGCTGTTATTGTTGCATGATAGCATTCTCCCTGCCTAGTTATATGATTAAAGATTATTTGTTTATATGATAAACATATCTCTGACTTTGAAACAATGAATAATTTGGTGATTTAATACTATTAATCCTAAGCATAATCATCGCAAAATCAACAGCCGAAAAAAATGAAAATGCTGACCAGAAGAATTATTCAATATGGGTTTCGTTTTCCTTCTGTGGGAAACATAATGTGGCCTGGAAAAAACGTACAGCTCAGCTTGTTGGGTTTGATTATTAGGATTTTTTGTATTCTCCGAATTGGCTTCCTCTGGGGATTAGTCAACTAATATTGCCGTTAGCGTACGGAACAATAATAAAATTTGAATGATGTGATCACCCTCCAAAGTCCAGTACTTGCTGATGAATAATCTACAGTTCATTGCGTAATTTGGATGTCAAGCTAATGAATATACCCTTCGTTCAAAGTGGTAATGAGATCATGACTTTCTTGTTTAAAGAAATCCGCCATGCATTTCTTAAATATTGCAAGTTGACAGTAAATCTTGGTGATACACCAGACCTTCATGCTTGAGTTACGGGATTATCATTTTTTTAAAACAAATTAACTTAATAGATTATGAAGTATTTATATTTATAAATTTTTTTAAAATATTATTTTCTATATAAAATTGAAGCATCCTGTCTACTATTTCTATAATATTGGACGTGCTCTGATCAACGTCCATCATCAACAACTGAAAAATAAAAATTGGAATTAAAAAGAAAACAGATGAATTTGACATTTTTATTCTTCCTGGTGAGTTATTCATTACAGATAATTGATTATTGAAGCAATCTGTTTAACGGTTTCCTGAAAGGCAACTGCCCCAAACAAAGTCTTCCCTCCTCCTGCAGCTCGATTAACATTCCTTGATTTCTTCTTCAGCCCTTTAGCCATGGCTACTTGTTCAGCGGAGCTAGCTCCGCTTCTAGGCCATAACGACACAGCCGCAGTTGACTACATTTGCAACAAGCTCGCTGACGCTTTGCTGTTGACAACACTAACCTTAATTAACTATGTCTTCTCAGCGCCTGCCTTGTCTTCTCCATGCAACTAGGCTTTGCCATGCTTTGTGCTGGCTCAGTCCGTCCTAAAAATACCGTGAACATCATGCCGACGTGCTCACAGAGGTCCCCACTGGTGGACTCTTATACTACCATTTCGGTTTCGCCTTTGCCTTTGGTTTCCTCTCTAATGGGATCACCAGCGCTGCCATACAAAGAACCCACTTCGTTGTTTCTCATTGGTTTTGGGTTAGTGATGGTTGGGTCAGCGTCTCTCAAACAGACAATGATTTTCTCTTTGGTAGTGGGGTCATTGACTTCGCCGGTTGAGGGGTCGTTCGTATAGCTGGTGGTGGCCGGTTTAGGGGGCGCACTTATTGAAGGACCAAGAATTGGCCCGATGCCTTGCGTGCCCATAGTGCAACCCTTCTTGTTCTTGGCGCTTTCATGCTTTGGTTCGGTAAGTATGGCTTCAACCCGGGTCCGTTCAACAAAATCTTGACTGCTTACTCTTCTGGGCACTCCTACGGGTAGTGGAGTGCGGTTGGAAGGACGGCGGGGACCACTTTAGCCGGTTGCACGGCGGCATTGACTAGTATTTTTACCAAAAGGGTTATGACTGATCATTGCATTTTGACTGATGTATGCAATGGTTTGCTTGGCGGCTCTGCGGCTATAACTTCAGGGTGCTCTACAGTAAAACCCTGAGCTGCTGGTTCATGGCTGCCTTGGTTTTGATAAACTACATGGTGGCTGCGGTGCTTGGGGAGTAATTTTCACACGCCTGTTGGCCTCTGATAAGTACGTAAACCCCACCAGGCCGGTTCGGTACGGTTTGTACATGGGCGGTGGAGCCAATCTCTTGGCAGCTTGTTGGGTGGGTGAGTGCTACAAATCAATACTTTGTTTTAAGGGGCATTTTTGAAAATAATATTTAAAGATAAAATATTTTTAAAAATAATTTTTTATAATTTTAATTATTTTTAATTAAATTAGATAAAATTATTTTTAACGAAATTACACACTATGATGTTACAAATTATATACAAAAATATGTTGCACGTTATATTTATGTTATTACCCACTATGTTGAAAAAAAAATACTATTCTTACACGTTATGTACAAAAATATATTACACACCATACTTAGGTTGTTACACATAAGAACATGTTACACGTTATAGTTAAAAAAAGTTATTACACGTCATATTGAAAAGAAAAATATTATTATTACATGTTGAAAAAATATTATTGTTACACGTCATATTTAAAAACATTTGTTACACCTTAATACTTAAAATGTTGTTATTATTTACGAACCAAAACTTCAAATCTTTTTAAACTTTTTTTATTTTTTTTAACAATTTGACACTGATTAAAAGGTCTCAACATGTTTTCATAAATCAAAACACAAAATTTCTTATTTAAAACATTTATTTCGACCAAAAATTAAAAAAATTTAAAAATCTAAGTTTATAAATTTTAAATTTTTGAGTTTATTGATGTTTAAGTTTCAAATTGATCCAATTACAAACTATTTCAAATATCTTTGATTATTTTTACAAGTTTAGTTTTATCTAAAATATTTAAAAATTAAATTTTCAAAATAATCACCCATTAAAGCACATTAAGAGAGAGAAATCGAAAACATAAATAGAGAAAAATTATGATGAATAATTTAATTTATTTAAAATAATTTTAAATATTTTTTATCAAATTATGATTAAATATAATTATAAATAATTAAATTTATTTTAATAATTATTTTAAAAATATACTTATAAAAAAAGCTATTCTTGGTAATTTATTCTTGTTTTAATTTCTTCTCAGGTTTGGCCATTAGAGTATTTCAGCTGAACATGACATGACTGGCTGGACTGGAGAAGCCATGGAGGACTTGCTTACGTTAACCATGATGAAGATCAAACACAGATGCAAGGAAGGAAAGATACAGGCCACAATGTTGGATTCCACCACCGTTTGATAAAGATTTACCACCAAATTTTTCCACCTCAAGAATAATTTAGAGCTTTAAAATTTTCCTAGCAACCAAACAAATTAAGGTAAAAAAAATGAGTGGTCTTCACCAAAGGCAGCATGTGAATGCATGTCGCGAGACACAGGGCTAAAAGCTGTCAAGCCACCTAAAAAAACAACTGTGATGATCTGGTTCCAGCGTATTTACTAAATTCGCCCCAATAAAATCATTTACTATCTTTTACCAAAAATTGAAACATCAAATCAATCGACCATCAGATATGATTGTTGCTTCTAATCCAATTACCAAAATAACTATATACATTTACTCAGCATGACAGATTTGTTTTTGTGATATTTTTAATTTATAAAATAAAAATATAAAAATTTAATAAAATGTAATAAAAAAATAAAAAAAATTCAATTTTTTTCAATAACTCAATTCTTTCTAAGGTTTATAACAGATTCTTATAAGGATGGTATATAAATAATTCTGCAAAAGATATTCAAGAAACAACGAATATTCTATATGGGACCCACATTGTGATTAAAAATAAAAAATAATAATATAATTAATTAGGGTTTTTTTTTGGGGTTAAAGAAATCTAAAACCAAAAGCAGCCACTGAACCACACAAAGATGTGAAAAGGAAAAGTCTTCCTTCTTAACCTTTTACCCAAAGTCTTCTCTATATAAGCATCTGCTCTTATTCGTCGCTGCTATAACTCTCTCTATGCTTTGTCCTTCTTAGTTCTTCTCTTTCCCTTCATTTCCTCTCTGCCCTTTCAGCCATGGCTAGTTGTACAGCGGACCTAGCTCCGCTCCTAGGCCCCAACGCCACCGCCGCAGCCGGATACATATGCAACAAGTTCAGTGACTCTGCCTTTGCTGTTGACAACACTTACCTCCTCTTCTCAGCCTACCTTGTTTTCTCCATGCAACTCGGCTTTGCCATGCTTTGTGCCGGCTCAGTCCGTGCCAAAAACACCATGAACATCATGCTCACAAACGTCCTTGACGCTGCCACTGGTGGCCTCTTTTACTACCTTTTCGGTTTCGCCTTTGCCTTTGGTTCCCCTTCTAATGGCTTCATTGGCCGCCACAACTTTGGCTTAAAATCGATTCCTTCCTCTTCCTCTTCCTTGGATTATAGCAACTTCCTTTACCAGTGGGCTTTTGCTATAGCAGCTGCTGGAATCACCAGTGGCTCAATAGCGGAAAGAACCCAATTCGTTGCTTATCTTATATATTCATCTTTCTTAACCGGTTTTGTTTACCCGGTTGTTTCTCATTGGTTTTGGGCGACTGATGGTTGGGCAAGTGCTTTCCGAAGCGATGACTTTCTCTTTGGTAGTGGAGTTATTGACTTTGCCGGGTCCGGGGTTGTTCACATAGTTGGTGGTGTGGCCGGCTTATGGGGTGCACTTATTGAAGGACCAAGAATTGGCCGCTTTGACCACTCGGGTAGGTCGGTTGCCTTGCGTGGTCATAGTGCAACCCTTGTTGTTCTTGGAACTTTTATGCTTTGGTTCGGTTGGTATGGGTTCAATCCTGGTTCATTCAACAAAATCTCGCCTGTTTACACTTCTGGGAACTTTTACGGGCAGTGGAGTGCGGTGGGAAGAACGGCAGTGACAACAACGTTAGCTGGATGCACGGCGGCGTTGACTACTCTTTTTGGGAAAAGGATTTTGACCGGTCATTGGAATGTGACCGATGTGTGCAATGGTTTGCTTGGTGGCTTTGCTGCTATTACTTCAGGGTGCTCTGTAGTTGAACCCTGGGCTGCTGTTATATGCGGGTTCGTGGCTGCTTTAGTGTTGATCGGATGCAACAAGTTGGCTGAGAAAGTCAAGTTTGATGATCCTTTAGAGGCTGCGCAACTGCACGGTGGATGTGGTGCTTGGGGCGTGCTTTTCACAGGTTTGTTTGCTACTGAGAAGTATGTCAGGGAAGTTTACCCCAGCAGGCCGGTTAAGTATGGGCTGTTCATGGGAGGTGGAGGGAGGCTCTTCGCTGCTCAGATTATCCAGATTTTGGTTATCGCTGGGTGGGTGAGTGCTACAATGGGGACTTTGTTTTATCTTCTTCATAAGTTTGGCCTCTTGAGGATCTCAGCTGATGATGAACTGGCTGGTATGGACTTGACAAGGCATGGAGGATTGGCGTACATATACCATGATGAAGATGAATCACATAAGCAAGGGACTCAGATGAGGAAAATTGAAAGTCATCCAACTCCTCCGGCAGTCTGAAAAATCTATTGTTCTTTTTCAATTTCTATTTCTTAATTTTTCCTTTGGGTTATCCTACGACTTGATACTTCTTCTCGTCTTCCTTCCCTTAAAAAAAGAGAAAAAAGATAGCTCCTTTGTTTAAAAATATCTTTCTAGATTTTGTGTAAGATAATCTTATAGGTTGGTCGCCGCTTATTGTTGAAGATAATGGGAGGGCTTGACCAAAAACAAGTCTCTTTTCTCTCTTCTTGATTCATGTAATGTTGAAAAATTGGGTACTCCATATTATAATATGGCAGTGTGTTGATTTTGGTTATGGTGGTGTGGACAAGTCCTTTGGGAGGTAGTTGAATCTATCTTGGAAGATGCTTTTGTTTTACTTTTCAAAATCCCTTTTTGTCATACGGAAAGGCGTGGCCAGTAAATCGCCAGGGAAAGGATTGTGGGCTGCCTTGGCTTCTTCATAGTAAACGCAAACGAGGAAAAAACAAGCAACCACTATTACGTCTTCGACATCAAGTTCGGGGAAGTTGGATTCATTCATTAATGAGCATGTGACGTTTTAGCCATTCTCATGGGTCCCCATGCCTGTGGGGAAGAGAATCTTGTGAAGTGTGGAACTCGCTAGCCACAAACTTGGAACTCGTCGACCTTTTCTTCAATGAATTAAAATGTCTTGGGTGGTGGGGTAAAAAATAGTGAAAACGCCGTTTCAGTTTTTGTATTTTTCTTAATTTTATTTTATTTAATTTTTATATTTAAAATTAAAAATATTTTATTTTTTTTAATTTTAAAATTTATGACAATTTAATTTTATTATTAAAAATAATATTAAGATTCATGTTAATATTAATTTATCGTATTTAGATGATATGATATTTAAAATGATGATGTGATATCCAGTGATAATATAATAATATTATGTGATACTATACGATAACGCGACAATGTTGACATAATACTAACATGCTAACATGACACTAATGTGCTAATGTAATAGTATTGAAATGACACTAACATATTTACATGTCAGTGGCATGTGGTAAATTAAAAATTTTTTATCACGTCATAGGAATTAAATTCAATAAAAATATATAATATAGAAACTAAATTAAACAAAATTATGTTGTTAGAAACTAAATTGAAAAAAATATTTAAAAAATATAAATTTTTAAGTAGATTATTGATATACTTATTAATAAGTCAAATATTTAAGTATAAAATATTTATGATGTAAAAAATATATATAAATTTTTTCTTACTTGATTATTTGATTTTAGAATAGATAACTTAATTTATATTTTTTACGAAAATTAAGTTTGAATTTTCCTTCTATAAAAAAATTTTTAAAAAAAATTTATAGCTAAAGTCAAATTTAAATGAATAACTTATATTATATTAACATAAAATAACATAAAATGACTAAATAAATTTTTTTTCTATTTATAATAATATAAAAATTTAAAATTTATTTAACTTAATTTTTAACTTGAGCTAAAGACAAATCAACAAAATATGTTGATTTAGTTATTTCTTTTAAAAAAATGAAGAACAGAGATATAGAGTTAGTAATAATTATAAAAATAATTTTTTATTTTAATTTACTTAATTTGGACATGATAAACTTTTGATTACAATTATAGAATCTAAACTCTACCATTCTAATTTTTTATTTATTTTTATATTTTTATTTTGTTTAATATTTCAAGTTATATATTTTAAGTTAAAATTTCTTAGACTAAAAATTGTATTTATGCTTGATAAAGTTAAATATAACTGTAAATATTTGTACCATTTTATTTTATTAACAAATTTGTTGTAAATCTAAATTAATAATTTAAATTTAAATTTAGTAAAATTTGATTATGGTATTTAAATTTAAATAAAATCGTTTTATAACAAATTTTAAGTAAATTTAAATAAAAAGGTAAATTGGGTAAGAGTTGAATAATTGTAAAAGAATGTGTATTTGTAAATTATGAAAGTTATAACTAAATCAACATATTTTACTAATTTAATGAATTTAAATAAAAAGTAAATTGGGTAAGAGTTGAATAATTTCAAAAGAATGTGTTTTTATAAATTATGAAAGTTGTAACTAAATCAACATATTTAGTTATTTTATATTATATTATTTTAACATAATGTAAGTTATTTATCTAAATTTGACTTTAGGTATAAATTTTTTTTTATGGAATGAGAATTCAAACTTAATTTTTGTAAAAAAAAAAATTAATTTACATACTTTACAATCAAATAATTAAGTAAAAAAATATTTATATATAGTTTTTAACCCCATAAATCTTTTACACTTAAATATTTAGTTTATTGATAAGCATATCAATAATTTACTTAAAGATTTGTACTTTTTAAATATTTTTTCAATTTAGTCTCTGAGCATTTCAATTTTTCTATATAATCCTTGTACTATATATTTTTATTCAATTTAATCCTTATAACGTAGTATAATTTTTTTAAAAAATTTTTTTTGATCTACCATGTGATACGGATATATCAACATGTCAGTACCATGCCGGTACTATTACATCATTGTATAATGCCACGTGATATTGTTATATCATAACTTGATGCCACGTCATCATATTAAACATCACATCATCAAAATATGACATTTTAGCGCTGAAATCATATTGTAATGATAAATTTAAATACCGTTAAGAAGAGATACTAAATTCATGTAATTTTTAAAATAAAAAAATTAAATTATTTTAATTTTAAATATAAAAATTAAATAAAATAAAATTAAAAAATACATAGATTGGAGGGGTCTTTTGACAAAAAAAATATAATGTGGATGTGACAAAATCTGTGGATTTCGTTCATATTCTGCAAGAATCCATCATCTTCCTTGCTAGAGGTTAGCTTTTAACTTATGCGTCAGATTTGCAGGCTCAGTTTGGGGTTAAATCAGCTGGGTTTCAAAAGGTCAAGCATCCAACACAATCAAGATGATGAATAGAAACCCAGAAGTCACAGGGAGAGAAGAAGATTGCAATCTGTCTGGCTAACCAATCCGAAGTTCTGTTTCCATCTGACGAAATCTAAATTTGTCCGTATCTTTCTGTTATTGTTCACATTAGTTTAGCAATATCGTGTTCGGACGGGTGAATTCTTTTCTTTTATCCCCGTAAAAAATGTTAATTGTGACAAAGAAACATTCTATGGCCATTCCTCTAGGGCACAATCTTTCAAACTTTGTTTTCATTGGAAAGCCAGAGCGCCACTCATTTATCTTATCTACTCTCAGACCACGCCAGTTGCCCTTTCACACTGGCAACTAGGGACCCCCAAAGTCAAGATTTTGTTCTGTAGCTTTTAAGAAATGCTGCAGATTTCTACAAACTCATTTTGGATGCATCTACCTGGAAGCTGCGGGGGATGACAGTAGTGCTTGCTTACACTGTGAAGCTGACCTAAAGCAGGTTCGTTATCAGTAGTCTCTGCCAGGGTTAAAAGCCCAAAGGAACCCAGTTGGCGAGAAAACAGGTGTTGAAAATTGAATCCTTTGAGTAAAGTCCCTGCTGGATACCTATTTGTTTGCTTTACAGAAAATTCTTGTACTAACCTCCATGGTTAAACATGAGAACATTATCAGATAGCAATTCAATCTGCAACCCAATGCTATATCTCAGATCGTAATCTTCCCCATTAATGAGTCCAACTTTCTAAGCACAAAAATCAAAGTGAACTTCAATATTAAACTGACATACAAAAAAGAAAAAAAGTGGGAAGAAGAAAAAGTATAACGGAAGAATTTAATTGGTAAACGCTCCTATTCATGGTCCAGGAAGGCTTGCTGGTCAACAGTTGCAGGCTTACAGCCCAAGCGAATCAAACAGGTGAGTGGTTTGGTGACACAGCATTGTCATCAAAGGTCAGGACATGGAAATCTTTTGTTGACCGTGGAACTTCTAGAAACTTTGAATGCCAATCAGTACGGCTTCCTTTCTTTTTAACCTTCTCTAATTGCAGCAGTAATAATAACAAAAACCCCAAAGTGCAGAAAGCACTAGTTAGCATTTTGTCACATGATCAATGCTCGTTGATTCTTGTCAAGGTCAAGCAGGTCGGCCTCGGCCATCACTCCCATATGGTAAAAAAAGGGAAATGCAGTGTTCACACTTCACATTTTACAAAGAATTGTATGGAAAATTTCTCTAGTTTTTAATCAAGAAAAGCAAACGTTTTTCTTATTCACCATTAAACCCAAACTCATATCTCGTTTTTGAAGTCAAATCACTTGGATTCTGTGGATTTTGTTAATACTTTTGAGATTGGACAATTTGAGAAAAAAAAATTCAATTAATGGAGAGTGTGAAACCCTACAATAAAATCTAATTCCTCTTTCAACTTATTATGCCTTTAGACGACTGGCCTCAAACAAGGCAGGCTATTCCCAAAATCCATTCCATGCACTCTTCCCACCTAATGTCAACCATACAGAGAGTTACTATTCTTTTCATAAAAAATTAATCTGATAAAATGTATAGCATTTATATTTATAAAATTTTCATAATTTTATTTATTTGCCTAATGTGACATTAAAATACTTTTCTTAATTCTTTTAAAGCATTTGATCTAACATTACACTCACCCAACCCAACACAAGAATACTTTATTTGTGATCAACCATCTTGTCTGTTTACCTTTTAAAAGTGTAAACGTTGAATGAGTTCACTTTAATATCACTTTATCATGAAATCATCATTTTTTAAAAAAAAATTAATTTATTAAGATATTAAAATCTCCCTACTCATTTAATGTAAGATTAAAATGCCTATTTACTTATTTTAAAATGTTCTGCTTAACATTTTTATCATAACACCGATTTTCATTTTATGAAAACGTTCACTTAAATAAATAACTTTGAGTGGGCACTTCATTGATAATGGCCCCTTAGTTGCATGGTTATTGGTATTAAGAAAGAAAAAGTGCATGCTAGCTTTAGATACTACTTGAGCTTGTAATCCTTCCGATAGTTGAAAACCCTAGTATTTGTTTATTAGCATGATAACAAAGTAATAATTCCCCCGAACTAGACATTGGGTCCTTGATTCAATGATAAAAGGATAAGTTAAGATTTTAAAAACCTCTCACATCAAAATTCCAATGGCTTGCCATATATGATAATATTATAACACACTCAAAACCCAAAACACAGCAATCAAACCACAAACAACCTTAGGCAACAACATGAAGAAAAAAGAAAAGCAAAGCCAAGCCAATATTAGAACCCAAAGGCACTCACAATAAAACCCCCCTCAAATCTCCAAACAAATACCAAAGCAAAAAAAAAAAAAAAGAGAAGAAGGTAAATGCACACCAATGCCTTTCAAAGGGAGAACACCGTCCTCACCTGTAAATCCCTGAAATACCCTCCATTGATTATGAAAATTACAATGTGACGTGTGCACTCTGAAGGACTCGAGTGGGTTAAAATCATAATATGCAAGATATAAAAATCCCAACATAAAATTAATATTTTCGTTTTAATTTTATATGATTTTAGATTTTTTATTGTTAATGGCGATGTTATTGGTCATTCTCTTTGTCTCATTTTATTTGTTTTAATTTAATTTTCAAGAAATTAACAAAAATAACTTTAATGTATTTTATACCATAATTTTTAATGCTAAAAGGTAAAATAATAATAATAATACCGAGAAAGTATTTGTTTTATTTTCGAAATTAAAATCCCGACAATAAACAAAGAGAGTGTGTGGGGGAGGATCAACTTAGTGGGCCCTGGAATTGAAATTTTGGGCCAATCCTAGGCCCAATTTACTCAAAATTCATGCCCGGCCCATTTTGTTATCTCCAAGAATAGCGATAAGGAAACCAAAACGAAAAGCAAAGAAAAGAAGTGAACTTTGTGGGGCTGTCCATGGAAGTCCTTGTAAGCTCTACTGCAGCTTCTACACGTCCTCATTTCATTTTGTCGAACCCCAAGAAACCCTTGACTCTCACGTTCAAGCCTTCCATCATTTCTCAGGTAATCTTTTATTTTTTTCTTGCGTTTTTACTCTTGCACTGCTGAATTTTGGGTTATAAAGAGAGTTGATCTTTACTGATTTTTTCTGTAAAATTTTGAAGGTTTGCATGGGAGTGATTTTATGCTTTTATTATAATTTAGAGTTCATAGGATAATAAATGAATGTCTGAGATGGAAAGTTTATGACTTTGGGTTGTTGGAAAGTTTTTCTTGATTCTTGAATATTATTGTAAGAATATAATTTTGGTTTATTTCCGTGGTTGTTTCTTGGTAGTTTGGGTTGGTTTAAAACTGGGTCTTTTTGTCCTTTTGATGGGTTTGGTTTAGTTTTTATGGGTGCAATTGTTTGGACCTTGAGTTTGAAGTAAGTGATTTGCCACCAATGCCATGGCATTGCATTTTTTACCTCCTTCATGGTGTTGATCGTCTGTTTTTCATGGCTTGTATCGCTGGGAAAGATTTCCTATCACTCGAACATCAATATAGAGTTAATCTAGGCAATAGATATTGCATAAAGAATGAGGTACCTTTGTTTCGGTTCATCAAACTTATTCTTGCCTGGCATTTCTAGTACCTGAAATTTTCTCCCAACCTAAGCATGTTCTGAATGAATCTGCCAAATGAATGTGTGAATACTGAAATTCATATGTGAGCCTCTCTTAGTTCTTATTTTTCAAATGGATTATGCGCAGGTGAATCCATGGAAATTCATTGAAGGTCGTTTATTGAGTGGGATATCGTGTATAAGGACAAATGTCTACTGGAGTGGAATTTGTGGCAGTTCTGATGCACTTTGTAAACATGAGTTCTTGATTCACCCATTGTGCAGGCTGAATAAAACCTTTTCATCTCAGTCTAGTTGTTTTGCTATAAGTCATGGTTGCTCGCATAGATTGAGGAAACATACAAGTAGTCTTCAAAAGGTGATGAGTCATTCAGACAAAATCAGACGACATGCGTCTGTTGTTTTTGTTCGCTTAGTTGCTGCTATGCTGCTGGTTACTTCAGTTTCCGTTGCTCCTAGCAACACACCCTCATGTATGTTTGATTTTATGAAAATTAGCCTCATGCGCTGCAACATATGGGGCGGTTTTTTGTCACATTTTCATACTAATTCTTTTTATATTGTACAGGGGCCCTCTCTGAAGAGAATCTCCTCTTCTTAGAGGCATGGAGAACAATTGACCGCGCATATATTGACAAAACTTTCAATGGGCAAAGTTGGTTTCGCTACAGAGAAAATGCACTTCGAAATGAACCAATGAACAATAGAGAAGAGACATGTATATGGAATACCTTTAGCAGTCATTTTATGTTTGGTAGTTTGCAACATGTAACCCAAAGCAAAATGTCATACGGAAAAAAAGGACTGCAACCTGATTACTATGCATATTTGTTTTTGTATTGCTGATTTCTTTGTCTTCTATTATTTCATATCTATATCATTTCATAAATGTTTACCTGATCATTCATTCAATTTTGTAGTAGTAATGTGAGGAGATAGTATACTCATCTGCTTGAAGATGGGAATTAGTTAAATAATTATCTTGTAATCACTCCATCGCAATTAGTGAAGGGTAATGATTCTGTAAGTAGCATACTGCTATTCTAAGTTCTAATTGCTTATTTCTATGCAGACATGGCCATAAAAAAGATGCTTGCCTCACTGGATGATCCTTTCACTAGGTTTCTGGAGCCTGAGAAGTTTAAGAGTTTGCGGGTATGAGGCTGTTTCTTCTCATGTCTTAACTTAATGAATTCTAGCCTGGATAACATGGTAGCTATTATTAAGCATTGAAATATTGTTGTTTTCTGCAGACATATTTATTTTAGCATGTTATTTTCCCTAAAATGTGTTAATTTTTCTCTGAAGGCAGTCTGGAACTCAAGGGGCTCTTACAGGTATAGGACTATCAATAGGTTACCCAAAAGGATCTGAAGGATCACAAGCTGGGCTTGTTGTTATTTCAGCTGCTCCAGGAGGTCCTGCATATCAGGCTGGCATTTTATCTGGTGATATTATCTTGGAAATAGATAATACAAGCACAGAAAGCATGAGCATTTATGATGCAGCAGAGAGATTGCAGTAAGCGTGTCACTGTCTTTTTTTATAAGTCAGTTGAAGCCTGATCAGCTTTCATTTTTTATTTTAGTTGTGAAGAAATATCTGTTCAGCAGAGTTTTTATGATAGAGATCTTTTCCTTCGTCTTCCTATTCTGTGTGTGTCTATCTATCCACTCTTTTTCTATTATTTACTGTTATGCTCAGCTTTTTGACATAACTACAGGGGAGCAGAAGGAAGTTCAGTTGAAATAACAATTCAAACTGGACCAGAAATAAAGCACTTGGCTCTAACGTATGTTAAGTGTTTCATTTGAATTTCTTATGTTGCATTTGTACTCAATAAATAAGTTAACTTTGTCCAAGGTCTGTCTATGGTAATTGATTCAGCATCTGAAGGTTCGTGTCTCTGTTGTTATTATTCTTTTACCAATGAAGTGAACTAGAATATAAGAATGTGGATTTTACCATTTTATTCCTAGTTATCCTGTTGTGCTCCTTGTAATGCAGTAGTACAGAATTTACATTTTCTTTTCTTCGTTTCTTTTTACATCTATTATGTGAAAGATTTAAAATTAACCAATTGCTACTTTCTAGGCGAGAAAAAGTTTCACTGAATCCTGTAAAGTCAAGACTATGTGAGATTCCTGGTTCAGAAAAGAACTACCCCAGAATTGGTTATATTAAGCTAACATCATTCAACCAAAAGGCTTCCGGTAAGTTGAGATATTGACTGCAAGTACTCTTTGTTTTGTCAAGGATTTGGACTGAAGCTGTGAATTTTTAAGTTCGACAATTTTTTCCAGGAGTTTATTCAAATGATAAACTTTTGAAGTTGTTCATTTACTTTCTCTTTTCGTGCATGCTTGTTCACTTTTTTCTGATTATCCAGGCTCATTAGCATCTTGAAGGAAGGAAGGAGGGGGGAAGGGGATCTTTCTCAGAGAGTCCCCTTCCCCGCTTCTTCTCCAGTTTATATCTAGGATATTGTCCTGAACCTTTACATTTTCTGTAGCTGCTGTCAAGGAAGCAATTGATACTTTAAGGAGTAATAGGGCTAATGCCTTTGTGTTGGACCTTCGTGATAATAGGTGATTAGCTTTCAACATGATCCATTTTAAACTTGTTCTTAAGACAGGCTTTCTTAAAGGTTAAATTTGCTGCAGTGGTGGTCTTTTCCCAGAAGGAATTGAAACTGCCAAGATTTGGTAAGTTAAACCATTCAAATTTAAAGGTTCTTTTATCCATGTTAAGTTTCATGGTGCAAGTTATCATCATTAGTTTCTTTTGAACAGGTTAGACAAAGGTGTGATTGTGTATATTTGTGATAATCATGGTGTTCGAGATATATATGACACAGATGGAGGCCCTGCAATAGCAGTTTCAGAACCCCTAGCTGTGCTGGTATGCTTGGTTATTATCTTTGCTGTTTAGGACTTATATTTCTTGGATGTTATATAAGTCTGTATTTTATTCTGAAATCTGTTGTGAGGTCCTTCCTGTTTTGACTGTTATCACGTCAGTCTGTTTCTGAATGTGAGAGAGTAAGAAGAGGATGGATTTTCATTCTTAAAAAATTCCATCATCTGAATTTCCATTAGGTGAACAAGGGCACTGCAAGTGCAAGTGAAATTTTAGCTGGTGCATTGAAAGATAATAAACGTGCTGTGTTGTTTGGAGAACCCACATATGGTAAAGGGTAATTACTTCTGCCTCTACAGCGTACACAAGCATCCTATATTCTATAACCTAACCGCAATGATGCACGCATTCCACTCTGCAGCAAGATTCAGTCAGTTTTTCAGCTATCTGATGGCTCTGGCCTGGCCGTTACAGTTGCTCGTTATGAGACACCTGCTCATATTGATATTGACAAGGTTTATTTCTAGTCTCTATCCTTCTACAGCTATGTCTCTCTCTTTCGCTAACTCTTGTTTCGTCTTTCTTCCATGTAGATCGGTGTGATTCCGGACCATCCTCTCCCAAACCCGTTTCCCGAAGATGAGGATGCTTTTTGTGGCTGCATTCAAGACTCTGGTTCTGCTTGCTATGTCAACAATGTCCAGCTATTTTCTAGATGACTATTTCGTTTCATCTTGTTCTAAGGAACATGATTCTTTGCTCATTTACATTCTTTGAAGGTTTCATAGCTTTATTTTCATTTGGGGAAATGTAGATTTATTTTTGACCGTGTAACATTTTTTAACTCTCTATGTTCTGATCAGTACAAGTATCCAACTCCTTTCGACAACATAAACAAGAGATCAAAGTTTCTCTCTTTACGAAAGAGAAAAAAGGGTGTTTCAGGTCACATTGGTTTATTTCCAAAGACATAAAATTTGGATGTTCATAGCCACAACTTTCACAACATATATATAGCTTAAAATTGTTATAATATTTATTAAATTTATTTTAATCAGGTATTTAATAGGTATGAATTTTTAACGGGTAATTTTTAAGATATTAAATAGGAGTTTGAGTAGCAATTTAAAAGTTTAACCGTGTATTTATAAGGTTCGAGTTAAGGTATTTAAAAAATAACGGATAATTTACCTCTTTATATTTCTAGAGACTACGAAAGGATTTTAGCAAATAAAACATGTTATGTAATAATAACTAAACTTATATAATGTTATACGAGTTTAAAAGAAAAAATATAAAGCTTTTATTGATAATTGTTGCTAGTGATTTCTGGCCTCAAGCAGTTCAATTTTATTTTTTTATTTCTTTTACCTACAAATAGACAACATGGTGAATAAATCACAAAAAGGAATTGTACCTAACTCTTGCCTTTTCCATAATATTTATATTAGGCAACAAAATCATAAATCATTTAATTTCAACCTAATAAGTGTCCATATTAATTTAATGTTTTTGCAATACATAACTAATAAAATGAAAAAAGAAATTAAAGGGAATAGCAATTAACATTAAAGTGTTCAGTTTAATGAATTTATTTCATATCTGTCCTCGGATTTACTTTCCTTAACATGAATTTCAAATTTAATATAATGGCTGATTTGTTTCCATATTATGACAAATTTGCTTCATCCTTTTCCCACATTAATTTCCTTAAATTTACTTCCCTCAATGGAAATTCAAAATTTGATATATATATATATATATATGTGTGTGTGTGTGTGTGTGTGTGTGTGTGTGTGCTGTGTGTGTGTGTTGTGTACCTCCAAGGCTAAGTCACAAACTCAAGCATAACGTTCTGTTGCTGTAATCCTGCTAACCATGGCCAAATTTCTCTCACTCAGTTTCTCATCCTTGCTCTCCTCTTGACTCGTATGTTTTATTTATCACTTTAACTCATTATTTTCTAGCTTTTCAAAAAGCGTTACCCTAACATCTGAGTAATTGACTCAATGATCATCGTTTTTTAATCAAAGAGTTCCATTCAAATTCTTTATGGTTTAAATTTTTTGTTGGGGTTTGAGAGTTAAAGTTGTTTTGTTTGATTTATGTTCTTGCAGTTGTCTCAATGGCACCACAGATTGATGCACAGCAAAGATGTGAAGAGACCTTAGATCCAAACAATTGCGTACTTGAGGATTGTAAGAAGAGGTGTTTTGAAAAGCACCAAACCAATGGAGGTCAATGCGTTGAGAATGGAGGCACTCCTCTAAACCCAACTTTTAAGTGTCTCTGTGTTTATGACTGTTGATTTTTATTTCTCCTCTTAGAAGATACACTTGTAAGCAAAGAGGAAGACTTAAATAAAAGGCGAAGCACTATCATTAGTATGTTACTTTCATGTTATGCCACAGGATTTTGTAGAAAAAAAAATTGATGACAAGCAATGCTCTAAATGAACCCCAAGAATCTATGATGAAAACTGAGAAAGTAACCCTCAGATCCAAGCATGACCTATAAAATAGTCGAGCAAGAACCGGAACAGGTAACCCTTAGACTGTAGGTTGGCCTAAACACAACAGAGCAAAGATTGTCATGTTTCGACCTTAAGCTTGCTAGATGGAATCACCAGAACAATTTAGTCCAGGAACCTAAAAATGGGAAAACAGCAAACAACAATCTCAACAGCAGAGGTGCATCACTGTTAGTTCCTTTCGCACTTAGCTTGCCCTTCTCGTTTGTTGTCTTTTTTGAGCTGCTTGCCTTTGTTGATGAGATTCTCGTCGAACCCATTCCATCTAGCTCATCCCATCCACCAAAGCTGGGTGCATCTTGGCCACCCTCATTGACAGAACCATCATCACTAACTACCCATGATTGATAACCCTTCATTCCCTTTCTGCTCTGTTGGCCTTCTTGTACTTCTTCCTTCATTTTAACATTTTTTACAGTGCGTGGAGTTGTATTTTTCGTTCTTTTCCTAACCCTGGTCTTACTCTTCTGCTTGCTTTGTGATCTTCCGAATAACTTTTGAAATGCCAAAGTGATTGCTGACTGCCCAAGTGCAAGTGCTAATGCCATGAGGAAAGCTTTTGGGCCTGTGGCGAACAACAAGGAAAGTAAAATGACTGGTAACGCCCAACCAAAGGATTTGAAAACCTGCATTGACCAACAGCAAATATATTGGGATCAACAGAAATGATTTACCATAAAACTAACTTTTGGTAAATTAACATTGAGGGGAACGAACTATAGTACATGATCCAGTGGGAAAAGGAAAAACTGATTATTTAGAAACTGTTCATTTAAAACTAAGTTCCTATACAGAGCAAGATTCAGTACTGAGGCATAAAGAGCTGCCAATGGCATTGTAGAGGCAAATGCCAAATGGTGTGTCCAAGGTAAAATATCCTGTGATGTGGTTAGGGGAAGCTAACATTATTTCAATAGAAAATCCGACATAACTAGCCCAATAAATGCAAGAATTAAGTTAATTCCAAATCAAATTTCTTCATTCTACGACTTGTTCAAAAGGAAGCAGATCAGACTAACAATGCTTCAGAGCATTGCATGAACAAGGCATACCTCTTCTAAAGTTAATAAACAAAGGGCCTCACATGGTTGTTCCAAAATTATTGATTTGTTAACATAATTCCATTGATAAAAACAAATGGTAAATTAGGATAAATATATTTTGAAAAAATATATCAAATTCAATCCAATCCACTTAAAATGTAGTATTAAATTTTACTAACTTCTTAAGCATTTCAGCACCCAAAACTCAGCCTAACCTTTTGTATCCCTTTGATGTGCAAAACCCAGCATTCAAAATTCAACCTTTAAAATTACATCCAAGAAACAAAAAAGTAAAAGGAAAGAAAACATTGTACCTTCAAAATCCAAAACCTATCAATAGCTTCATCCAAAATCCCAGAACTTGCCATTTCTTCTTCATCATCATCATCATCTTCTGCTTCTTCGTCATCGTTTTGGGTGTTAAAGCTGAAATCTTTGGCACGAATTGTCTCAGCATTAGAATCCCACTTGCTTCTTCTTCTTCTTCTTCTTCTACTATCTCTGGCTGCATACGACCTGAGACGGCGGCGTAAATGGGAGTGCGAGAGAGGGCAGAATGGGAAATGGTTGAGATTATTATGGAGCTGAATGTCGTTGTAGTGTGGGAAGAAGATGAAGGAAGACCAAGGGCATGGTTGAGCTGCCATTTCCATTTCCGGTTCTCTGCCGCGGCGAGCTCCACTGTTTCGTTCTCTGCCATTTCGCCACGTTCATATTTTCTGCTCCATTTAAAAAACGTTTGATGATAAAATACCTGGCGTCTCTTCACGACGTCGTTTTAACTTTTAGTTTATGAAGAAGAAAACGCTGCGTTTATGAAAGGATTATGTTTCAATAGGTAAAGCGACACCGTTTTTCAGAATGGATCCTCTATATAGGCTCGATCGTCGGGAAAAATCACCGTCTGGCCGTGCATCAGTTCCTTCTTGAAGAGAAAAAAAGAGGGAAAAAATCCCTAGGAGCTGAAGAGGAAGATGAGGCCAATGCCGATGGAATTTATGGTAGACCCAGACGATCAAGGCTCAGCCATGGAAGTCGACGACGTTGACCCACTCGAGATCTTCGGCGAAGGCTCCATACCTGTCGACAACAAGCTCGCCGACGCCGATTTCTTCAACAACTTCGAAGACGATTTCGATGACTCCGACATCAACTGAAAAAAATTCCCAAGTTCCCATATTTATCTCTCTATTTATCTATTTTCCTTTACAGGGTTTCACCTCTGTAAAATTTCTCAAGTTCAGTTTAGTCGAATTTGAACTGTTCCATGGATTGTCTCCTCTGCAAACTATATCATAGCGTATGGATTTTATCAGTATAATAGATTTAGTCTTTCTGAGCTTAGGGTTTTGGTGAATTGAATCGCTTTTCAATTACTTTTTTGTTTCTATTTAGTTCATGAATTTGAGAAATAGCTTTAGAGTTTAGAAATACACTACACCACAAGTTGATGTTTGAAGCATGGAATTAAAGAATTTTGGGAATGGGAACTCTTTATTCATTGGTTAAATTAGATTGGGACATTGCCTTTTATCTTTTAATTCTAAAACAAGAAATTCCATCCAAAATTTAAACAAGCCAATCATTGCAGCTGGATTTATTGATTAGTGAGATTCATGGTTCCACCTTTTTTGCCCAAGGAATAGTTTTAAAATTAAAAAAAAAAAAATTTATTTCATAAAATTTAAAATCTCCAACTTCAGAAAAATTAAAGACTTTTTATTTATAATTTAGATTACCTAAAGGAAGGTAGTATATCATATATGCTATGATTAAGAAATAAATTCGACCTTGGCATTTAAAGGGACAAAAACATTCATAAACTGTTGGAGCAGCAGGATTGGTTGGGATACATTGAGCAGCCATCTGTAAAAACAAAACAAAACAAAAATCCCAAGCAATCAGATTAATTTTCAAAACCCAATATCAACAAATTTTCTATGAAAATATAATGTATTATTTAAAAATGCAATGTTGGGAAGGGGCAGTTGAAACAAATCAGAGAAAACGAGAACAAGGATGAGGAAGTGAGAGGAAGAGCACTTGGCCATTTGTAGCAATTTGTATCAATGGAATGCTTGAGTTTTTCAAGTGTAGAACTCAAGATTTTGGAGGGAGTGTATATATAGGGTTATAGCGTATAGCAACTTGAACAGATTGCACAATGGAGGAATGAGATAACTCTTGCAGAACAGAATAATGGATGAATACAGAACTGTCTGATTAAATTACTTTCTTCTTCCTTTAGATGAAATCGGATTCTATGTTTGTCGTCAGCTTTGACTAAGTAATGGGTACAGTGAATCTTTTCTTAACACTAGGAGGGAGGGGGAATAGCCTGGAATATTACACAGAATTTCCTTTGCTTATGGCTTGTATCTAAGTTGTTATTAATGGCTATATGAAACAAGGCTTTCCTTCCATTGTTTGTCAAACATTCATACGGTTTTGAGTCTTCAAAGTAAAATCATGGCCTTCAGAGTAATTCTCAGATTACAATACAAATGGGCTTTCTGTCTGCGACAAAAATGGTGATGCACCCGTCCTTTCTGTGGAGCTGGCCGTGAACAATTACTAGTAAGTTAATTATGCAGCCGGTTAATGACTATTTAAAGGCTGAAATCTTCAATTTTAAAACTTCTTTATGTGTCTGATGCTGGAACCGTTTCTCTACAATCAATGCTTGGGGAAATTCCTGTTGCTGGGGAATCTTTCCTTGGTTGTCATTATAAATTCCATACCATATATTTTA
Source organism: Theobroma umbraticum (assembly GCF_002168275.2). Lineage (NCBI taxonomy): Eukaryota > Viridiplantae > Streptophyta > Magnoliopsida > Malvales > Malvaceae > Theobroma > Theobroma umbraticum. The sequence continues at coordinate 6,318,696 of NW_018397264.1, forward strand.
TCCATGAAAATGCCTACAATTAATAAATTCAATAAGTATTGTTTGAAAGTCTTCTTCCATTTATCAGTTCACACCCGTCCCTGCTTCAGGATTTGCTCATGAAGAAAACCATGAGCTGTCTTCTTCAGTTACGATGTTATTACCCCATCATAGTATTCAACCATATATGTTGATGGCCACAGCCCTGGATCTATATCTGTATCGTTTTCCCAAAAGGGTGTGGCATTCCTTTCTCTGGACTATAAACCATGGGAAGAAAGAAGGTTAAGCATGAGTTGATTCCCAATGAATCTGTCAGGAAAGCCACACTCAAGAAAAGAAAAGCCGGGCTGCTGAAGAAGCTGAGTGAGCTGGCAACCCTGTGCGGTGTTACCGCCTGTGCAATCATTTTCAGTGGTTACAATACCCAACCCGATGTTTGGCCTTCCCCGATTGACGCATTCCGTGTGCTCGACAAGTTCAACAACTTGCCTGCAGACAAACAAGGCAAGTACATGATGGACCAGAAGGTTCTCCTCAGAAGAATCATGTTGCAGCTGAATGAAAAGTTGGAGAAGCAAAGAGAGAAGAACCGAGAGCTGGAGGTGGAACTTGCTTTGGCTGAAACCAACTATGATTTCAATAGTTTACAAAGTTCGGAAGAATTGGTTCATCTGTTGAAGGACAAGATCGAGTTTGTGATGAATAAGATCGAGAGCAAGGGGTTGAAGGGCTGATCAAGTTTAGCAGGAAAATGGAAATAAAAGTACAGAGCACAACAGGTTTTTTTCATCTGAGATTAGATGTGGAATCTGCTTTGCTTTACATGAATAAACATTAAACTGGTCACTATTTGGCATTGCTTTTATCCTATCGATTGCCTGAGATCTCACACTTCCAACCCTATTTTGGTATATTAGAGTCTTTATTCTTCAATAAAATTGTGTGGGTTGCAAGTCATTTAATTGGAACCGCAATATTTTGGTTTAGATAACGGGTTCAAGGAGGTTTGGATGGGGTCATTTTGATAGATTAAAATTGTATTTGATTCCTTGTTGAGGATTCTGCACTTTCCAGATCCAATTTAAGTTCTGGGAAATAAAAACTGTCCAAGTTATGGAATTTCTGTTTGGAATTTCAAGTGGGAAAGGATGAGCTTGTAATGCAGGGTGAGGGCATACAACACACATTGCTGCCTTGCCCCCACTTCTCAAAAAGGGGTCATTCCTTGACATCAGACAAGTGAGAAGAAGCCGTTACTTTTGTTCTTGCTCTAGGTATTTGTCATGCTATTGCTAAATTGCAAAGTACGGAATACATGTCACCTTATGGATTCTACTTAATTAAACTTGTAGGAGATTTTAATATTGATCCATTTTCTCTAATCTAACGGATTCGGTGTTGTGACGAGTATGTTTATACAGGTTTGTTAGTGCATATCTAGAGCTGTACTTGAGATGAGCTATCACTTGGGTTTCTCTCTTAAGTCGTTCAACTATCCTACCAAATCAGTGCTGAACTTCTGATTATGCACAAGAGCATGCATTTGGTTGGTTGTGAATATTTATATTTTAAATGCGATATCAAGTTCTGGGTAAACATTGTTTACTCTCCAATATTTCCTGGCACCAGGTTAAAAGTTCCACCTTCATTCTGCCGTTTGCTCACTTTGCCAGTTTTGATAGCATCAGAAGGCCAAAAATGGCGACTCAGCGAGGAGAAGCATCTGAGCAAACCACAAGTACTCCAGTGACAGGACAAATGGAACTGGTGCAGGAACGATACCAGAAAGTGAAGGAGCATTCTAAAACTTATCCTTACGTGTGGGCGTCCCACACACTTGTTTATGGTGGTTTGGCACCATGTACTGCTTACAGATGGAGAAAGCTTCGCAAGACTCAGAACAGAGTGCCAGCCTTTCAAGAGAGACTCCGCAAACTTGTTGAAAATGAAGAATCGGCAAACTCTGCTAATAAAACTCCCAAGTAGTTACATGCTAAACTTCAGTTTCTTTTATGTAGGATAAAGAATTATTCTGATATGGAATGCACAAGGCTTTTGTCAAATTCCCCAGTAATGACCAATTCCTAACTGCACCTCAAGTGTATTATACAGTGACCAAGATACAGCAATTTTATATGAAATAACAACTCTCTTTGCCAATGGATCATATGTACAATTGCACTAGAACCTGCTGTCCTGGACATAAGTGCCCCAACCCATCTTCCCTTCATCTTCTTCAATTCATAATTCACCATAATATTTAAACTGTTAAAAGAATGCTCCTCTTCCAGCATTATATTCCAAAGTAAACTTGTTATAGAAATACACAATTCAATGACAAAATTAGCATTCTGCATGATTACACTACTATCAAATTACTTCACTCAAACACAAACATCCTATTACATATAGCCTCAATCACAGACTACATCCAATTTGAACTTGCAAATAGTTAAAAGGGGAAAAGCAGGCGGTGCATGAGGCTTCCACATTTTTTATCAAGGGACTATCAACCCCGGTTTTTGCAGAGAATTGTTCTTGCTATTTGACCTCACGAATTCAGTGTCACAATGAACAACCTAAACTGTGCCTATTATATATATAAATTGTGATCAAATTACAATCCTAAAGTTAAGCAGTAAGTAAATAGCTATAAGAAATGACAAGACAAAGGGGACACAAAGAAACAAAAATGAAAAAGTCATGTGCAACTAATTAATTTAGAGCAGCATAAAAAAAATTTAAGCAAATACCTACAACAACTAGCAGATTAAGAGAGCGGAAAACCAGTTGATTAACAAAAATCTTTCTCCTCACTGTTTTCTAAGAATCTCCTTGCATTTTCAATTTCAGAAATTAGGAGCGCTGACAAACTTAGATATACATAACTTTAGAAAAATAATAAACTAAAATTTCACCATGTAGTTATCAACCAATAACTACCAAAGTTGGAGAAACTAGCAGAAAATACCTACATATCTACATTACTTTTAAAGTAAATATATTAATCTTCAAGGAAAGTATTTATAACCAAACACATGAGCACAGACACAGAATTTCATGAGAATATCAAGCAGAGAACCCCTTTGTCTCGAGCCCATAACCTCTAGATAGAACACACAGGCCTCTTTGTCACTAAAGCATCCAAGATACCATTCTCTCACTTCTTGGTCTCTTTAAGCATCATTTGGATTAACATTAGTCTAATTTACCACACAGCCTGATAGCGATGATGCAGAGAGGAAAAGCAGAAGACAAAAACAGGACAGAACAGGCCAGGAAAATACCAGCTATCAGCTTCATAAACATAAAAAAGAAAACACTTTCAAGCTTTTGTTCATTCCAGTTACCTTATGGGGATCCAAGTCAACATCCCCCTAATTTCCACACTTCTTTAGGGTCATGGTGAGAATCAGAGTTGGGGTCAGGAAGAAGACCATTCTCACTTTCAGTTTGAGAGGAATTCTAATCAATAATTTGAATACTTCTTTTTTTATTCAATAAATTTTTTTAAACTTCCGATCGAACAATGGAAATGGACTAAGTCGATACAATCAGTATAAATAAAAGACCAGCAAAGTCCTCACAATTTTGGACCAAACAACAGAAAATTCAGTGTTCTTCATAGCACTCGATAGGATACATAAATCGACACACCAAAGGGTACAGTTTAGAACAAAATACCTATTAATTTGATCAGAGGGCATGTCATGGATTCGTTCAGTGTTGCCAAGGCAAATGCCACAATCAATACCCAAGATAGCTTGGATCCCCCATATACTCAGCAATCTGTTCAAGTTTCACATTTAGCAACTCATGACTATCAGCATCTCTTACAACACCTGTTTCTCGATCTAAATCCCTCTCTACCAAACTTCCATAGACACCTTTATGCCTACCATACAAAATTAGAACAGGACCACCACGCCTTGGCAATGCAGTCTCAAGCAACTTCTGCTCAACGCCTTGAATCAACTCCTTACTCTCATCCATTGATATATCACACATATATGGTCCAACAACATCCACAACCTGCCCTTTCTTCAAATACAACCTCCCCCCTTCCAAACTTTTACTAATAATCCGAACCCTAATGTGACTTCTAAGCCAAGAACCCCCTCGATCGCCATTAGTCCTAACTCTCTCCACGTTAACCTTCGTTTCACTTCTTTTCTCACTCTCTCTACTTCGTTTGCTAACCTTTCTTTCATCCCCCTTGGTTTTCAAATCTTTAGCTTCCCTAATCTTTAACTCTTTCAACTTCCTCAAACACTTCTCTTCTTCCCTGGATCCCAAATCCGCAATCTCAAAAAGACGAACTTTAACTTTCTCTTCGCTTTTCTTCAACCTCAAAACAACCCACCCACCACCCAATTTCTCCATTATGGTACCTTTCAAACCCATTTCTCTCCCTTCAATCACTCTCACATCTTTCCCCACAAAAAACCCGTCTTTATCCTCCTTCACTATTTCTTCTTTGTCATGTTTCTGTTTGACATTCGTGAAACCGGGTAATCTTTCTTTATTTTCCTTAGAACTAAACCCTAACCCTTCCTTATCGGTCCTCCTCTCGTACTGCTTTACTTTGACATCTTCCTTGGCGTTCTTCCCAATTCCTCTCCCTTCAACCCATCCATAACCAGCAAGCAAAGCCTTACCGAAACCCTCCACCGGAACATCCTCGAACTCCTCGAACCCTCGATCTTCGGGCAACCTCTTCAAATCCTCTTTTAAACTCTGGAGAAGGACCGCCTCAACCGGAGCTGCCGATTCGGGGATCCCCTGTGGGTCACCCGCATCACTCTTGGCGGAGTTGTCGCGGAGATTGAGACCGTAAGAGATTTTGGCGTCGGAATTGGGGAGGGGAAGATCAGAGGAGGACTCGAGCTCGAATTGGAGATCACGAGAGCCGTCGGATTGGAGTGGGATGTGGAGATTTTTCATCTTCTTGTAGGGACGCCATTCGTTCTGCTTGGGAGGGATTACAAAGGAGGGTTTGGAGTTGGGGTCGGCTGGCGTTTTAGAAGGGTCGAATTCGGTGACGAATTCTTTATGGTATTGGTCTTCATAGGCGGCGGAGGCGACGGGGATGGACGTTTTCTGGGTGGGTTTTGATTTGGAAGGGAGAGAGAAGGAGAGTTTCATGGTCAGACAGAGCGAGAGAGAGAGAGTGTGTGTGTGTGTAACCGGTGCGTGTAATTTAACTCGAATATTGCGAACGCGGAAAGAAGAGACCTTGAGAAAATAATTTTAAGTAAATAGATGGTAGTGTGAATGTCTAAATCAAAACAATGCTACTCATAATAGCTGATTTCTTAAATCTTAAAACCATAATGTTCTATTTCTAATTTGAACATAATTAGCATCACAAAATATTTAAATATTTTATTCTCAACTAAAAGATATTTAAATAAAATATGTATTTTATTTCTAATTAGAACACAACTAGCATAAAGTGCCATTACAAGTAAATTACATAAAAGTGAATTCTAAACACAGGAATTATAAGTAGTGTAGTCCTACTTTTCAAAGTTTACCAATCATGCGTGGGACTCCTTTGCGATCCATGTTACTTAGCCACTCGCATGGCATCTCGCATAGGTGATCCGAAGAAGTGCGGTTTGTGCATAAAAGACCACTTGTCAACGTGTTGGCTCAATGATTGGCTAGGTTGGACTCGTGTATCGTGTTGTTCTCCCCCCACTTGATTTCACAATGGAATGCCTCAATTGAGTCCATGAATTACCGTAAGTCCTCTGCTGGTTTCAAACTAGCTTCTTCTTTTAACTCTCCTTTCCACTTTTCCAGGTATTGGTATTATGACATATGGTTCTAGCATCGCAACACCCTATCGACAAGCATTACGTCCACCTCCTTCTCGTATATTGAACGTACACCCACTAATACTCTAGGATTGTTTCGGTGACTTGGATCCTCTTCGTCTGCGTGACATGACTTCAACATACTAATGTAAAAAATCAAATAAACTTTCGATTTAGGTGGCATATCAAGTTTATATGCTGCTGGACCAATTCGTTTGGTAACCTGATAAGGCCCTTCGTAGCCTCAACAATTTCTTTTGGAGTCCTTTGGTCTTGAGTACTAGGTGAAGTTTAACTAGTATCAAGTCTCCTACATTGAAGTGTGTCTCCCTTCAAGATTGCCAGCCCATTTCTTCATGGATTTGGCCACCGTAAGTAAGCATCTGCAAGCAAGATCGAGTTGTTCCTACTATTCGAGCGTATACTTGTATGCTACCAGTGATTCCCCTGTATACCGATAATTATGTGGCTCAATATAAGAGGTTGTTGTTCTATTTCTAACTCAAACGGATTTTTCTCATTACCTCACTATGATGTAAGTTGTGAGAAAATTGAGCACTATCTAACCATTTTGGCCAATCAATTTAAGTGCCTTGAACAAAATGTCGCAAGTACGTCTCTAGCATCGCATCGACCCTCTCAATCTATCCATCTAGTTATGGATGAAAACTAATCGAAAAGTTGAATTATAAACCCATCATCTTGAATAGTTTCAATCAAAATTTTTTTATGAAGCGTGCATTTTTATCTCTCAGTATGCTTAATAGAACTCTCTACTATTTGACAATATGAGTTATGAAGTACTTTGCGACTTCTGTTACTGGACACTTACAACTTATAGCGATGAATGTTGCACATTTAGAGAAATGGTCCATGATGACCATAATGCATCTCAATCCATTCACCTTAGGAATGTCCAAAATGAAATCCATGTTCAAACTCTCCCATGGTTGAGTTGGAATTGGCAAAGGTTGTAGTAACCTAGCAACTTTCCTTAGCTCAAACTTGTCTATTACTAGTAGACAAGGCATATCTTAATCATATAATTACTTATCATATGAATCATTAAAGCTTTCTTAAGAAGATCCAACCGAATCCAACATTTCACAACTAAATTCAACTAGCATAAGAAAACACTAAGAGTGGGTAAAAAAATATTTTAGATATTTTATGTTTATTCATTAATGTCGTTTACATGTTTAGAATGAATTAAATATGTCAAAAACTAATGAAATTATATAAAATTATGACAAAAATTTAAAAATATTAGTGCATTTTATCATAACTTTTTTTTTATTATTTAAGAGTGACCCGAGCTTCACTTATTAGAAAGGAGAAAAATAATGGAAAAGTGGAAAAAGAGAAAACGTGTTTATCCTTTTTCAAGAATACTAAACAAGCCCTTGAACTTTTCACTTTCTCTAAACAAGCCCTTGTTGACAGCTTCTGGATCGAGCTGATCCACTCACCTCGGACAAGTGAGAGTATATCCAACGCAAAGAAGTGGAACATGTTTTGTCTTGTCTTAAAGATTGAAGAATCTAAATCCGTCAATTACCACCTGCTTAGTTACAGGTTTCAACTTGGGTATATGCCAAGAAGAAGAAACTGCTTAACTTTGCAGCCAATGATGGGTTGGATCAACAATCTGCCAGAGATATTTAAAGAAAAATTGCAACAGCCTCTGAATAAGAATGAGAATTCATGACAACAGAGGTACAAATTCTAGAAGCTAAATTATATTTCGCCAAATCTTGTGTGTCAATAAACATCATGCCCTCAAACAAACCCAAAGCATTTCCATTTTTAAACCTGAACAGGTAGATACAACACCGCCATTCTTAACTCTATTCACCTTGTTCAAGTTAGATCAATTTCTACCACGTAAACACAGTGTTTCTAAGAAATAACATATAGAAAATACAAGATAGCGTTTCCATCTAACTACCAGCTGGTAAACTTTACAAAGGGACCAAGGGTGTGTGCAGTTCATGGCCATAAATCGTTCGGAAAAAAGTTTGCAGTACAAATGCTGTGATGTCATCCTGAAGCATATCGACACAGAATTAGCAGATGTTTTGTTATTTAGAAACAAGGCAAGGGATGAAATCTGATATGTACAAGCAAATATAGATCAACTTTTCAAACATGTATCAGGACAGATTCTGGTAGGAATGTTTTTCATTTATTTAGAAAATGAATAAGGAAACTGACCATCTAAGCCGAGCTGCCAGTCAATTGTACAGGCTCTATTGGTCACTAGCATTCTAAAGCATATGTTGGGACCTACAACAAAAGAAAAAAATAATGTTAATATCGAAATATGATAACAAAGACGAACGATAAACTCTGGGTCATTATAATTTTCTATAAATGATATGGGCAGAATAATCCCACTAACAGAAAATCAGTCTGTCCACATATGTATTAGACAAATTTGAAATGTCTAGCAAACTAAAAGATTAGAGGAAAAAAGATATTTTGCAGCAAAGATGTGGGAGAAAAAAAATGAGAAACAAATGAAAAGGAAATTTTGTCAATTAAACTCAAAAGAGATCCAAGAAAATAAACCTGCAAACTTGGGCCTCCTACCTCGAGCATATTTTCATCTATAAAACTGGATGTGTTATGATTTATACCATTAGAACTATCATATTGGAGAATCCTTAGCTTTCCTTCCTACATTGCAACATGTAGAAATTTAGAAGAATTAGTTGCCGCATATAAAAAAACAGGATTAGTAGCAAAAGACAAATATAAAGATTCGTTGAAACATCAAAATTCTGACCTTTGTTCCATATACAAGGCCACCTCCAACAGAAGGATGAAAGCAAGCCACATTTACCTCATCTTCTGCACTTGGAAGAACTCTCACAAGTTCCATATCAGAAACTCTGTAAACCTGAGTAGTGAAGAAGTACACTTAAGTACATGAAATGCCCAAATTCAAGTCAACAAGATAGAGGGGATTTTATACTCTTAAGACAAGACCACAAGCACATACAGTTCCATACATAATAAGGACTTATAAAAAACACTAGCACTGGAGCGAGCAGATAATTTGCCAATACCCTAAGCGTGCTACAAACATTATGATAAATGGCCAGCAGAACAGTATGGTTGATATCCTTTGTGTAAGTGCACAACTTAGAAGTATGTTTGACATGCTTCATTGTATTTGCTAAATATTGGAGCTAAATGGTTGAAACTTTTGGGTATTAGTTCATTATTTATATTTCCAGTACATAAGTATATCCATACCCACTTGAAACAATAATACTAGTGTAATCCTCAGATATAATAAGTAGGGAAATCAAAATCAGTAGGGAAAAACAATACCATTATTCAAGAATGAAGAAAGCGAGACAAAGTTTAGAGTGCATGAATTCTTTGAAGTATGCCTTTCAGTAAAAGAAACACCACTTCTAATGGCATTCTAGTTTGCCAATCTCTTTTCATCAATAGCTATTCCCCTCTTTCCATTTAAAGTAGTGTAGTAAGACTTCAAACCTTTTATTCATGATATAACACCAGCCCAAATCATATTAAACTTGAAAGACAAGGAAACGTATCAACTACCCGAAATACTTACATAGCATATGGAATTCCAGTGTGATGGCCATCAAATAACCATCACTGAAAGCATGCATGAAACATAAACTAACATTCAACATCTAGGAGTAACAGATTCTCAATAATGTTGAGACAACTGGAACTATAAATACATAGGTATAGGAAATCACACGTTTTTACCTCCAGAATGGTGTAAATGGGCACTGTGGTCTCTCCATCAATCACCACACTTTTGAGAAGTGAGCTGTGGCGACGACCATAGGCAAGTAATATATGCTCTGACGTGGGCGAAAACTGCAAATTAGAAAACAAAATTAACATATATCACAACTTTGGGAACATCCAATTAAAAAAAGTATTAAGGTTTGCTCTGGTTTAATTCACTGCAGCATGCAGGTGTCTTCTAAATATGCATGGACAGCCCATGGCACAAGATTCACTGAGAAACAGTTACGGCAATGAGCAACAGAACTCAGTATTTCATTGCATAAATATTGGTGCTTGTAATGCTATTCCACCCCAATAAAGCACAAATATAATAACATCATCAGTACACAAAGCTTTTGAACAAACAACTATTAGCTGTTCCTTCCCTACAAACCAACATCATGAGAGCAGAGAAGAGGATTTTGAAACCAAATATACAATCACAACTAGCCTTACTGAAGTTGAAGATTGACGAAGCTCAAAAATATTAAAAGAGGTTTAAAAAAAATACACCATTGCTTTCATAAAGACCACCAGGATTACAACAAAGAGAAAGGATTCGGCATTAATTTTTAAGACCATATATATAATTAGTGCTTAATGCCTGAAATTAACTCACAAAATCTTTATAAGAGTATCAAAACAAGAAAGCATAAACTATAGGAAAAGAGAGAAAAGGGGAGGAAGGGAGGAGGATTGACCTGAATAGATGTTAGGCAGTGAGCAGCTCTTATTGCCCGTGAAGCAAGCACCAGTCCAAATCTAAAGAAAAGGAAACATCAAAATTACAAAAGAATACTTTATAAACTGTAAGCAGAAGAAAAAAAAGCTAAGAATACAGAATATAGATTTATAAGATGTTCAGGATTTACGTTGCCTCCTCAAGGGAATATATTCGAAGCTCGTACATAACTCGGTGAGCTGAAATTGGGTGCCGTGTGGGGGATGTTGAAGCTCCAGTTACATCAGGATTAAGCTGGCTTTGTACACCAGGATCAGCTTCCAAATGAGGGAGCACACAGGCAACACAGGCTGCTAAAAATCTCCCACAAGGTGAAAAATGCGCACCCATTTCACTGCAAGTAGGTTTTAAATGCCAACAGTTTGAAAAAGATGCATCAGTGATATTCTTCAGCATACATAGAAATATAACAATGGCAACATGGCAAAAGGAGATTAGTCCTTTTGCTATTGATTTCACTTTCATTTAGATGAAGCTGAAATACTGCCTGATCAAAACTGGAGCCGGAAAATGGAAGAATTACTAAACAATGTGGTATTCTGCATGCATGTAATTCTTAGATAAGAAAGAATAACAATCTACAAGGTTTTCACAAAAACTACAGGACTAAAGAACACACCTACAAAGCACAGCATGAGGAATGGTCAAGCGACATTTCTCTGGATCGAGGAAAGCACAAGGATCTTTCATATCATGTGGCCATATTCTAAGTTTGACAGTGCAAGGTAGTTCTGCTGCTGCAGCTAGAGATGTAGCAAGTTCAGATTGAATTCTGTTTACAGCAGGTTGAGAATCACTACCATCATGCATGATGCTGCTATAACCAGCTTCACCAGATCCGCTTGAAGACATCATGCGAGAACGTGAAGAACGATGCCGCGAACTTGATCTTCCAGCAACTCTTGATTGACTAACGCTGGTGGGCATACCTGAAGAAGCCACTGAAGCAGAATTTCCCGTTTCACCAGCTGGAAGCGAATTTTCATGGCCAGCACTAGTAGCCAAACGCATACTGCGCTGGCCAGCTTGGGTCTGACCAATTAACCATCCTTGCAAGAAAGGTAGCTCCCAGGAGGTTGGATCACCAAAAGGGAAAAACTGATTACTTCTCTCCACTGACTGCACCTCCATTGTCTCCATGGGCTCCATTGCAGAATGAGAAACATCAGTTTCCATTTCACTTGGTAAAGGATTGGCTCCTGTTTCTTCTGGCAACGGAGAAGAGCTATTTGGTTCAATAGGAGACAATAGAAGTTCATACTGCCCAGTTGGAGTTGAATAGGTCAGAAGCCGTACTGAGGCAGATTGATCACCTCTCTGATGCACACCATTTGAACCAATGTCGCCATCAGTATGCTGCAAAGATGTTCTCCCATTATCTCTAGCAAATGAAGGCCATATCAATAAAGGTAAAGACACGAGAGGAAGTTCATTTGCCAAATTAGAACGATCACTAGAATGAGCATCTGCCAAATATACAGTGGGAGGAGGATAACGCAAGTAACCAGGGGAAGTTGCAACTGTCATCGATGAATCAGATGAGTCAAGGTCGTTGACCTACAAATCAGCCCAGAAATCTAATTAATAGGAGAGTAGTATCAAGTACGTAATCAATTTGATGGGACCAAATTTTCACCTCAGCAGTCAAAAGAAAAGGAGCTGCATATGGATGAAAATGTACAGCTCGAAGTGAACGTCGTGTCTTCAGTATAATGGCCGGAGATGATGTCTCTCCTCTTCTGTTGTAATGCCATATATATAGCTGACAAACAGCTCTAAGTCAAAAAAGTTGCACAATAATCCAGATGAAAAATGCATATATAATGGAACAATCCTCCTCACCTTATGCCCTGAAGCAACTGCAAGAACTTCTCCTTGGGCATGGAAAGCAATAGAAGCAATAGGACGGTCTGCATGGAGGACAGAAGAATGACCAATTACAAACAGTGCATAAGAAACTTCATAAATTCTAAATTCAAAAATGTTGGGAAGGGGGAATCCTTAAAAGTAATTACAGAAATCACGTGATCCTATACACTCAGCAGTATTTGCATTCCACAAGCGAACTTCATGATCCAAACTTCCACTTGCAAGGATCTCTGGATAAAGTGGATGGAATCTAACCTGTAAAAGTTCCAGCATCACAAATTATTGATCCGCTACTTTAACATAAACATTCCATATATAAAACCAGTTACGCGTTCAGAAAGGAGGGGTTCAAGGTTCAAGTAAATTGGCTAAAATCTAATGAAAGATAAATTATCCATTATCTTCCCGTGCTGGACACAAAGATCTTTAAAATGCAATTTACAGACTACATACTCTTGAAAGCATCAAAAGGAGTGTATACTAGCAATCAATTGCACTATTTCAGACGCATGCAGATGACTTGAGCAGCTTTCTTTTGTACAAACTTAATTTTTGAAAACATTTGATTAGGCTGAAGCAATGGGTAGACATTAAATAAGCTTAAAAGGCAAAAAGTTATCAGCAGGCTTACCACCCAAGGTGTTCTCCGATGACCACTCAATACCTTCAAGCAGCTTCCAGTCTGGCAATCAATAATCTTAACAGTATGATCTCCACTGCAGAAAAAGACCAAAATCCAAGTAAAAACTGTAGCAAATCTTAGGGTGAAGTTAACTGAACACCTAATTACAAGGAAAAATATATTGGAACAAGCAACTCACTGTGTAGAAGCAAGCGTGTTTCCATCAGGACTGAAAGCTGCAGCAATAGTAGACCTTGGAGGAGGCAACAATGGGCAGTATTTTGCTGAAAAATGCTGCAATGACTCTGCCTCAACCCTGCAACATTATTGAAGTTCAGCAAAATTAATCAGAATCCTTACTAAAAAAAAGGAACATAATTCTATGAATCATGCATGCCAACAAAAACAACGGACCACAAAGCCGAAGAGAAAAATCAGTGACTTCCACTTACAAAACTCTGAAAGAAACTGCAAAAAAAAATGATATTACCAGGAAAGAAGATCACGTCTAGCATCTCTTGCTGCTTCACACGTTGACCCAAAGGAATTAACATGGCTCTTTGGGTCTTCTCCCCATAGCTTTCTTGATGACCGTTTTGTACGTGGAGAAACTTCCCTCCGTGCCAATAATTGAAAGACATTGCTAGTGCAAGCAAAACATGATATAACTTATTCAGCATTAGCATTAAATAACAAAATATGTACTCAAATCAATATAAATGAACTATAAGTGGGAACCAAATTAGTACTCAAAGGACAATGTGAATATTGGATCCGTTGACACCTCAGCTCACCACTTAAAATTAAAACTCACAGTTTAGGCACTGCTTTTGTCTCCATGGCCATTTTAGATGGTTCTTAATGCACAAGCACAATAATCTAGGTGATTTTTTATTTTTTATTTGATCAGCGAGCAATTAACATTTCCAGAAACAGTTTCCTTGCTATATAAAACCTAAAATTATATAATTGTTGCTATTGAAAGTAGTACCAAACTCCAGTACAGTAACCCAACATTTTTCAACGAATTGATTAAACCATGGATCTCATATACTCATTTGGCCAAAAACTAGAGAAAAAAAAGATCATCATCTCTCTAAAGCACTGTTTTATCTGAATTGGTTGAAAGTTCTTGACAATTTATGAACATTCAAAAAAAATTTATATATCTAGATTTTATGCTTTGGATTTAAAAAAATGGCATCCAAATGTCTAGAAATTCAATAATTTTTAATCACCGAAAGACAAAAACCTAACTTAATGTCAAAATTAATTCTGAATCCAGCAAAAAACAACTCATAATTCAAAATTCTACATGCAAAACAAATCCAAATCCCCAATTCAATCACATTTACTGATCAAACTACCGACTACGATCCTAAATTTCCATCAAATTTCCCCAAAATCAATCCGAATCGTCACCATCAAAATCCAAGAAACCCTAAAATCCAAATCCAAATCCAAATCCAATTCAACTCAAAAGGAAAAAAAAAAAGCGCAAAATCTATAGGCATAATAAAATCCTTACCTGGGACTTCGCGAGCTGGAAGTCGATGGCGCATTCAAATCTCCGGCCCATAATGAAGAATCCCTCATCGTTTATTCCCACAAAAATTTTCACGCTTCAAAATTTTCTCAGCATTTTTTTTAATTTAAAAAAAAATAAAAAAGCAAACAAAAACTTTGGTGAGAAAGATTCTTCCCTTCGATTTAAAAATGGAGGGCAAAGGAGTTAGGTTTCGAATTTGTTTGTTAAATGAATACGTGTTAATTATAATTAGTCGAAATTTTTTATTTATTTATTTTATATTTCGTGTTTATGGAGATTATTCTGTTTGTTTCTGACGAAAACCTAGACGGAAATAGAAGGAAACAAAAAACAAAGGGGCAAAAAGAGTTAAAATAAAAATAAGTGCTCCGTGGCTCCGCCTCTGGGGCTCGGTTTGGGACAATTTTTATTTTTCTTTTTATTTATTTATTTGTTGGCTCGGTTGACATGTGATTTGATAACAATACCCTTCTACACATGGACTTCGACGCGTGACTACCCGTCCTAGGCTTTGAGCCAAGCCCAATAATGTGCTTACAAGTGGTCCAAAGGGAACCCAATAAAGAGAACTCAAGAGTAAAAAAAAAAAGGAAGAAGCCATTTTACCTTTTTTAATATTAAATTTATTCTTAAATTCTTGAATTTTTTTTACTTTTTCTATGTTAGTTATTACTAATTATTTTTTTGGAAATAATTAATTATGAATAGGTAGCATCAACTTATTAATTATAATCTTTAATCTCAAATAAGAAATTTTTTGTCATCATTTTTATTATTGGGACAGTCAACATGACTTTAAAATTTAATTAAAATTAAAATATATATTTAACTATTTTTTAATAAAAATTTTAAATTTTAAATTAAAAATTTAGATTTTGAAAACTGCATCCCTCACTTACCTGTGTAAGACAAGTCATCAACTAAACTCGAATTTAATATCACAACGATTTTACTTGAGATTTATAATACTATAAATTTTTAAATTTATCTATTAATAAGATAGTAATACGTGATTTAGTGATAATATATAAAATTTATACACCGATAATGAATCATATATAAATCCTCTTACTTGAGTTTATTTTTTATTGAGAATGATGTAATTCTCAATTGTAATAAATATTTAAATTTAAATAAAAAAATAAATAATATTTTTTATTAATTACAAAATGAAATTGGGTTTTAAATGCTCAAATACATAACCCAATAAATATGGACCCAATGTTCCAAAATTCAAGCACTTGTTGGGCTATAATGTATATGGGTGACAAACCCATATTAATAGAGAAAAATAAAAATTAAAAAAAAAAAAACAAAAAGTCATGAGCTGATGAGCCTAAAGAATACAAGTGGAAGGAAGATTCTTCTTTTCTTTTCATTACTTTTTCAGCTCTTTCGTTTACTTTTCCTTTTAACCTCAATTTTTATTTTATTTTTTTATTTTTTTCTGAAGTGCTGCTGGAAAAATAGGGTCCATTATTTTTGGAGCACTACTCCCAAAGAATATTGTAGAATATTATGGAAAGATGCTAGATTTTGTGAATATTCTTGTTTTTTTTTTCCATTTCCAAAAAGGATTGATATTTCCAAGTCTCATCCAAAATTTCATGATTTATTTTTTTGTTGATTCCAATTTTTTATTTTTTTTTTCACTTCAAAGAATCATGAATAATCCACAATCATCCCAAAGAATCAATATATTTTTTTTAATTTAGTAATTTAATATCTCCTTCACAAATGATAAATTGGCTTTTGGGTTTGGGCAAAGTTCCAAATTATGACAAACTCCATTTAAGCAAGGTATGGTATAAAGATATTTTCATTTTGAAATTACTTTTGTAAAATCTTAGGGTTTTTAATTAATTTTGAATTGTTATTTCTTGAAAATAATTTTTGAATTTTTCAAAAATTTTCCAATAAGTTTTTATGTTTTTATTATATTCAATCAATTATATATATTTTTTCGTCAAATATATTCTTATAATTAATGATTAACTAATTATCATTAATTAAAATATCAATAGTTAGATTATACTCATGTGCATTGACATAAATAGTAAAAATATTATATGAACATATTATCATACCATACAAACATATCATATTATCATTCATTATTACATATCAATATACAGAGTGGCACAAAATGACAAATATTATATTAACAAATAATAATTAATTAACCATTATCAATATCACTAAGACATTTTCATGGTCGATACTTTAAAAAAAAAGAAAAAAAAACTCTATATTTTTCATTTGTATCATGTTTATATAAGTTTTATCTTATACTATTGCTTCAGGTTCTTAAAATCTAAGATTTGTCAAATTTCAAACTTTAAATTTAGTTAAAAATACGTAAATTTTTCCTTTTTCAGTCTATTTACCAACCAATTACATGAAGGAAATGGGATAGCAATATAACCAATTAAAAAGCCAACTTAAAAACAAAGTAAAAACACCACAACAAGATTGTCTACCAAATCCAAAATAGATAAAATTTAGGTTTATGGCAATTTTTAGCCATCCTGGTCACCAAGTTGGTATGGGAGACATTAATACATTATTTGTCTAGGAAAATGTTTTTATTTTTCTAAATTAAAAAAAAAACATTACTCAAAAAAAATAAATTCAAAAGCATTTTTTTCCTCAATTTTATGCTTTACAAATAAGGCAAATTTTACATGACTTTTTGGCTTGCTCCTTCACATCCTCCCAAGATTGAGTGGCCTGCAATATTGGCTTTTGAAGATCCTGCCACCTTTATTTATACCCTTGCTTTGAGTTCTTGAAATCTATAAATAAATTGAAATGTTGTAAATTATCAAAACAATTATAATTTAAAAATTATATATTTTGAAAAAAAATTTCAATCTTTGCATAGTTATGAGTTAATACTTTGTACTTAAGTAATAGTGTATAGGAACTAAGCATATTAAAATGATGATAGTCTAATATATGTAAAATTAGGAGCATCTTTAGACACGTGAATATAATAAGGATCTCTCTATCTATTATTAATTGGTAGATTTGACAATTCGTGTCTTTGTATCTTAATTATGTCATGTAAACATATGAAATTAACAATTGTACCAGTAAATATGAATACGATACAATTAATTAATCGTGTTAGGATTATAAACACATATATATATATATATATGTTTAATAAATGTGTAATATGATACAATACGACTAATATGTTTATTAAAATGTTGAATTAAATTTTATACGACACAACACAATCAATTTGATTAAAACTTATACAATTTATAACATGATTTCATAATTGATATGATTAACAGAATTAAAATGATTAAATTGAAATATGTGCAAGTAAAATAGGATTATATTATTTGAATTTATCACAACAAATTATCAATATCATAATATTTACCAAATATAATAAAATTCAATATAAATAAATTTTAATCATCATAAAAATATTAATACTTATATAGATCAATAAATGAGTTTTAATCGTTTACTAAATAATACTAAATATGCACATGAGCATTTAGCTCATTGGTTGATGCGTGAACCCTTTGCTTAAAGAATAGGGTTCATATCCTCATATCCTCAATTATTAAAAAAAAAAATCATATACTAATTATATCTACACGATACATGAACATAATTAAATAAATGGGTAATAAATGAGTTAAGCAGATTTGACACGATTAAGATACGATTTATTTGTATCTTAACAGTGTCATCATAATTAATATACGAAACACGATTAACCTAAATTCAAATCCACTTAAATCTATGTTGTGTTCATGTCGTATACAAGATTGTCAAATGTACTAATTAGTTCTATATTAGTTATCCGTTTTAAAAATTAAACATTGTATTAAAGCAAGTAATACCTCATTGTTGGTCCTTTTATGAATTTTCCATTTATTGATTTATGTCACCTAATTGCGTTGTAACATCTACACGTGAAAAAAATAAAAATTTCACGTTTGTTACAATGAATGTATCTAAGCATATAAATATAATAAAGTGTTTTTATTTTTTATCAATTAATTTTGTACTAAACATGCATATAAAATTCAATAATACATTAAATATAACATTATTTTCTTTTAAAATATATAAATTCTTTCTTTTTTTTTAACATTAATAGACCAAGATTTTACTTAGTAGTTACTACTATTATTATTAAAAAAAACATGTGTAACATTATAAGAAACAAACTTAAATTACGAAGAGAAAACATCTTATCATGATTGTCTACCAAATATATTTAAAAAAAAAAAGGGTGTGAAACTCTGTATCTTTTTGTACTAAGATTCTGATAATCTAATTTCCCCTTATGGGTCCCCTTGGCTTTACAAATCTTCCAAGGAACTTGGCGGTAATCCTCAACATGGACCTCAAGATTCAATGCTGGTCCCACACGTTAATCAATCATCAGAATCCAAATGAATCAGGACCACCGATTGTCAATAAGATGAGTCAGGCCACATCTCAAGTTCATTTTCCACCGCTGATGTATGCCTAATCATCCAATATTCGGTCCATACTTGTCTTAAACCGACAGAAGGGTGACATAATCTGCCGTCCTAGTACGCCTCAAAACCTTCCATGTGTCTTCCCGGGTCTCTCTTTTCTTCCCCTTTCGTGGACGTCAAAGTAGCCTGAGAAAACAGAAAGACAAAAAACAAAATCCTCTGGTGTCATGTCTTAAGCAGAAAAAGAGGGACACGTGAAATGTCCCTTCTAAACCACGTGTCTTGACTTCATTCGCCACCTTTTTCAATTTTTACTCCATAAAAGCGCGTTCCACTGGAGCTTTCACGAACATCAATAAATCCAACCGTCCATCCTCACGTTAGTCCAGTAATCGTAGCCGTCGCCTCCTCTATAACCCCTCCTTCCGCCACGTAGCGTCAGAACCTACGTGTCGAGAAACTAACAGGTTAAGGATATGGATTATCTTGATCTCGTCTCTATAAATGCTTGAGCTAGTCCGCCCTTTTCTCTCCCCGCACCTTCATTGTCTGAAACATTTCCAACTCAAATCTCGAAACCAAAAAAAAAAAAAA
>NW_018397264.1:6338212-6353014 GCF_002168275.2 Theobroma umbraticum
ATCTCAGCAAAGACTTGACGGGCAATCGTGAGAGTATCTCCTCTATGATATATTGAGAAAGGTTCGGCCTTGTCATTTTTTTGCTATTCGGTCGATTTGGTTTCTTCTTCTGTTACTCTAAAAGCCAAAGGCAGGGTTAAGCAGACCTTGGGACAGTTCGATTTTGTAGAAGTAAAACTGAGGGTAAAAACTTATTTTACTAATCTTCAATTAACTTTAGGATGCCTATACATATCAGTTCTAATAGGGTAATACTATTTTTTTTAATTACGAGTAAAATATGTATGTGATTTTTTTTCCTATTTATCATATAAATTATAAGATTTATATTTAATGTATTTTCGGTGTGTATGTTTTATATTTTATTAATAATGCAAATGTTATCATATGTTAATAAAAAGTTGGGAATTTTTCAAAAAAAAAATTCTTATAATTTTAAAAAATATATTTCTTTTAAAAGATTTTTAAAATTTTATTTTTATAAATTTTCAAGGTAACACTATTACTTTTTTTAAAGACATAAATATTATATTATATTTAATATCCGTACAAATACAAAAGATGACCAGCTAATTTGCGGTCAGCATGACCAACCTTTCCACCACCCAATGTTCTCGACTCCCCTCTGCACTATATTGCATACTTATAGTTTATCAAATATGAATCTTAAATTATAATACCGGTTTTCAAATTTATAGGAGCTAGATTATTTAAACAATAAAATACATATTGTATACATGAGTTATAACAAAAGGGATACTAACTTTATGAAAAGATTAATCAAATAAAGCAAATCCATAGGATCAAAGATATTTTTATAATTTTATTGTATAAAATTGATGGTCTAACCCCTTGTGAGATATGAAATTATCCACATAATGATAATTGGAAAAAAAAATCCATATGGTGCTAATTAAGAAAAAATTTTACACGGACAAGAAATTATATATTGACATCTTAAGGGTGTTAGGAAAACCCTAATTTCCTAGATTTTCATTTATTTATTTTTATATAGTTCTCATAAGTTTATAAAAAAAAATTCAATTAGTAACACTAAAAAATTATGAAGATCTCATTTATTGGCAACTATTTGTCACCTTTTTGAAATGTTTTTAAGTATGAATAATATATGTATTCATTTATTAAAAATGGATATTCAACCTAAAACATATTGGTGATACCCCTTTAAGGGGAGAAGCTTCTTCAATTGGTCATCATGATATCAAAACAGACACTGCTCCCATTAATGAGTCTCAGCATATAAAAAAGTTTGTTAAGCATGGATCATCATCAATAAGAAAAGAAAGAGCGTGTCCACTCTAGTTCTAGAAAATTCACTAGATCTACCAACAAAATTAAGAACAGAGGCATTCAAAACAATTCTAGGTGCTTAATGTGTCCCATCAAGTTCAATCTTTAGAACCCAGGATCGAGTGGAATTGCCTCTTTAGGATGGAAAAACGAAATCCAATAAATGAAGGGGTGATGTGAAAACATATAGATAGAAAAGATTATCTTCGTCCTAGGGATCTAAGGACAAATACCTCATGACATGTTCTTCCTTTTTCTGTTCCTGCCTAGCTTTTGCTTTTCATCTTCAACAAGGATATGGAAATTCGGCGAAAGTAGACTCTGTGCACACACGATGGCATGGCATTGATGTTGATGCCTTCTATGATAGTCGCCAACGGCTCCAGCATCACATTTGCAGATCCTATATTTCTCAGCTATTGCTTCTTCTGCACCAGACCTTATCAATTCCTTTTTCTCATTGATTGATATAACTTCATTGCCTTTTGAAATGCATAGAGGCATAAGCGTAGATTTCTCTTCAGAAGTAAGAAATTTAGTCCAAGATTCCCTGACACCATAATCCTTCATTACCCATATCTCAACAGGGGAGGAGGAGAGAGGTTGATTAAGATAAAAGTTATGACTATAAAATGTTAAGCAAAGTCTTCCATCAAGAACCCCGAGTTTCAAGTAATTGAAGGAATTTTGTGGCTTATCAGCAATTGGCACTATGCTAAATCTCTCCGTCTTTAAATCGAAAGCTTGGATTTCTACTGTCACTTCTTTCGCTATCAGCCAATGGAGAGCTCCATTGACAAAATACCCTGAAAAATTTAGGAAAAGGAGAGACGAGAAGTCGACAGAGGGTGATTGAATCATTCTCCATGAATTATTTCTCAGTGAGAAGATGGAAACTGTCACCTCTGCGTAAAAATCATCTGAGACTGAACGCCATGTCTGAACACACAAAAGCACTTTGTAATCATCAGTAGATGAGTCATAACCAAAACCATGACAATAAAGAGTGCCACTTGAGGGAAAACAAGGATCTGGCAACATCTTGTAGTCCCCGGTCGATGGGTTCCACAAAAAGACCTTGTCCTTCTCTAGAGCCATGGCTACCAATCCGTGGCATGATCCCATAATCCTGACTCGACGGTCCTGTCTTTTTGGTGGAAAATCAAGGGGGACTTCGCAAAAAGATGTTTCGTAATCTACCAAGTTGAGGCGACAAGGTGTCGATGTAATAAGAACACTCGTTTCCGATGCTCGTTCCAACTGCATTCTGGCGAATGAAGGACTGGAGATCAAAGCGTACCATGACCTGGAAACGCACTTGAATCTCAGCAAAGACTTGACGGGCAATCGTGAGAGTATCTCCTCTATGATATCTTGAGAAAGCTCTGGCCTCGGCATGTTGTTTTGCTTTTGCTCCATCTGGTTTCCTCGTCCTGCCATTCCAAAGCCCAAGGCAAGGGTAAATAGACCTTCAGACTGTTCTTTTCATTCATGAATAATCAATGATTCAAGCACAACTGCACAAGTTTTCAACCTCTCGGGGAAGCTCAATTTCAGTAGAACTAAAACTGAGGGCAAAACCTTGTTTTACTAATCTTTAATTAACTTTAGGATGTCAATATCCGCTATTTTTCTTAATAGGATAATACTTTTTTTTATTATCATGAATGAAATGTTTTCGGCATTAAAGATATGTGATTATTTTTCATATGATTTATATTTATTATTTAATGTATTTTCAGGGTATAAATTTTATATATTATTAAAAAACCCAATGTTATCTATTGTTAATTGTTAATGAATGAATTTTTAATCGTTAATAAATAAATATTTTTAAAAAAATTTATTTTGAAAGATTTTGAAATATTTATTTTTTCAAATTTATGAGATTGACACTACGTAATGATAATTTATCAAATATAAATCATAAAGTATAATGCTAGATAATTTAAACAATAAAATACATATTGTATAACTAATGGACACTAGATGTAAAATTATGAAAGAAACTATAGATATTATGATTTTAATCCTACATATATAGGAGTATTTGGAAGTGCAGGACTTCGCTTGAGCACAACCCAGTTTCCCTTCAGAAAAGTTATGAATGCAATCCTCTTGGACTGCTTTTCAAGGAAATTACAGCAGCTGTAGTAATTTCTGACATAAATCATGATGAAGGTTTTTTTCCTGAAAATGCATTGGTTCAAACAAAATTAAAGGAAGTTTGAACAAATTGATCTGTTTCAGGGCACAGCACCTTTCAAGAAACATATATATATATATATATTCTTGTTCTTCGTCCGAATTACTTTGTCCCTCTTTTGCTGTTCATTCGCCGGAAGGTTAATAGAAATGAGGTGAAACTAGACTCTCCATGTATCCATGTACGCAACAGCTTCACACTGTTCCGGATTTTTCCTAGTACTAAATTTTTTGAGCTTCGCTTCTTCATCACCACCATCATCATCCCTGATTATAAGTAGAACTGCTCATCTTTCTGAAAGGCGAAAGGCCTGAAAGGAACAAAGGTAGTTACTTTCAGTGCTAAGCAATCTAGCTAGTCCAGGGCCCCTTACTACCAATGTCCTCCATTACCCACCACGAGTGAGAAGGAAACAAACTAGTAATAGAAAAAGTTAGGCAAAACCTCCAGTTAAAAATGTTGCCACGCCAATGCAGTGGTGACGATTCATCGAAATTCTCTCCCGTTGAATCAATATAAAGGATGTCATGAAATTCTCTGTTGAATGACATGGACCAAAGGAGAGTTCCATTGACAAAAGAAATTCTTGGTGGCGTTAAGGGCTACAGCTACCAAACCATTGCAGGAACCTAGAAGTCTGACAGGTTCCTGAGCTGCTTTCGGCGGAAGATCGAGATGTTTCAGATTCTCTTAAGAAATTGAGGTCATCATCCGTTGACAAAAGAATGTTTTGAATTCTGATCTCGGGGTCCTCCAATGCTTGTTGGAGGTGCCGTTTGGCGACCTGGGAGCCGCAGATCAAAGAACCCCATGACTTTGACAGCGACCTGAATCTCTTCAAGGATTTCACAAGCAGCCATAAGAATATCTCTTCTATAATATCTTGATGCAAATCCGCCGTTGCCATTGTCTAATGAAGGTTGGATGGGTTTCTTTCTTTGCCAACTATTGCATGCCAAAGGCTGCGGTAGTTTTGTTTCATGGGATTAAGAAGGGCTTAAGATAGGAAGGCATATATACTCATGTTTTCTTAGAATACATACACACTTACAAATAAAATTATATTATAACTATTACCTAGATATTGTAATCTAATTAGATATTAATATTGTATTATAACTTTAACTAAATAATTTTTATAATTATTTTAAAATAATAAGCGAAGAATAATTCAAATACTGACCTCGTATATTTTATTTTTGAGGGTTTCAATTTTTATATTTATTTTCAAGGATCGTTACATTTAATTCACAACTGATAGAATATATACTAACAGTACATCTAGTATAAAGTCCAAACATAAAGTCATTTAAAGAAGGGACAGAAAATGAGTGTCAAAATTACTACCCTTGTAATTATAATGCAAGGTTATAGCATCAATTTTATGGCAATGAAGTATCAGACTTGAGATTCTCATATCAAAGCAAATGACCTTGTTTTATTTCTTAACAGTTTGTGCTCTTGTAATCCCTGTGTCTACCTGCTCAATCCCATGACTGAAGGGATCATAAAATAAATGATGCAGGTTACAGCATTTGGAAACTCATTCAAAGAGAGAATCAATCAAGGAAAAGATGAAAGAAAGAAGGGACAAGTAAATGATTTGGGAAATCATTGATCTCTCTCTCTCTTTTTCTTTTTTTTTTTTTCTCTAACAATCAATCAGTACTAGAATTAAGGTACTGAATATCCTATTTCAAAACTCTTAAAACTTCAGAAGTTGATCTTCAATGTTTTACACTCAATTACACCTCAATTATGCACAAATTAGCAATTATTATATGCAGCAATCAATGGCATTCCAATGGGTGGCAACGAGGTTCCAGGTTTATAAATTCTTTTTTGTGGTTAGCAACTCAACAGCAAAAGGATTTTGAAAGGTGAGAGCAAGAGAAAAAAAGACAATGGAAACAATTTCCATGAAGAAGAGACTTGTGATAACCAAGGTAGTCTCTATTATGCTTCTGCTAGCTGCAGTTCAAGCCCAAGAATTATTTCCTTCTGATTATCCCTCTTCTGAAGAGACCTCTCTGCTTTCAGAATCTGAATTTCCTCAAGATTCTGAAGACACCAATTTGCGCCTCCAGACCCAACAGGTGCCCCTGAAAACACAGTCATTTTCTGAAGAAACCTCTCTGCCTTCAGACTCTGAATTTCCCCAAGATTCTGAAGGCACCAGTTTGCCCCTTGAGACCCAACAGTTGCCCATTGAAACACAGTCATTTTCTGGAGAAACCTCTCTGCCTCCAGAATTCGTGTTTCCTCAAGATTCTGAAGACAACAGTTTGCCCCTCGAGACCCAACAGTTGCCCATCGAAACTGATTCACATTCTGAAATCCGTCCGCCTCCTCAATCTCCTGCACCTTTGCCTTCAGAAACACCGTCACCTCCAGAAACCCCATTGCCTACACAAGCTCCAATTTCTCCAAAACGTCCATGGACTCCAGAAAACACTTGTAAAACAAAGTGTGCTACAGCGTGCATGAGCAAGAAAGTTCCTATACTTCATAACTTATGCAACAAAGTCTGCAGGAAAAGATGCATACTCCTTTACTCGCAGCTGATCTACAATTGTACTAATCATTGTGCAGAGTCCATGCCCAAAAATTTCAAATCAGGTACTAAAACTACCTAAATTAACTTCCATTCACCCTTGTGATTCTTCTTTTTGGAATCCAATGCCGTATTCATTGATTTCTGATAAAAAAGACTCTTCTTGATATTCCTGTTCTTGCAGATAAGAAGAAAGTGGCAGGCTATGCAAAGTATTGCTACCAGAAGTGTATCAACAAATTCTAGGCTGCTGTAGCTTGCTCTTTCAAATTACATATTATGTCTGAGATTTGTATCACAATAAAAGAACCGTGAGATTGATCTTCTCATTGGTTTTTTGACTATTGCTACCAATCAATAAAATATCTATAAGATTAATGTTCATCCTCCATTTCGACATCTGAGTCCATCAGCCAGGACTTGATGGATATCTTGGTATTATTTTTATCCTTTATCTATAGCAGTTTTGATTTCCTTTACTTGAAAATTAGGTGGGAAGATAGGAAATATAATAAGAAAAAAAATATGTATTCCATCTGTCTCTTGGCCTGGCATGATCTGCGACCAAATGTTGCCCCTCTCTCTTCCTTTAGTTTCCTATAATCAATAGAAGGACAAATTGTAGTCCTTGCAGTTTAGACAACTTTCCAAGTTCATAAACTTCCTCATTTCCTGTCTTAAACGATTTTGATGAGTTTGGACAAAACAAGAAGCAACTGAAACTAGAGTTCTGTTGAGATTTGTGTTATAATAAAAGATCAACAACATTGATCTTAATTGACGTTAACAAGATTCATAACTTTTCTGTTGTCGACAGCATTCTCTTTTTATCTTACTCATTATTTCTACTTAGAGCCTTCAATGAACAAAATGGCTACAAGCAACTTAAAAATTCATTACAAGCAATGTAGAAGTTGGTGCCGTGCTGCTTTCTTTTACTCCCTCCTCTCACTCCATCTTCCAATTTGCTTCTGATGCCAAGCAAATGCTTTTGGTCATGTGATAAGTCTCATCCTTAAGGAGAACCTTGTGTTGCATCCAACAGTACCCGAGTCTGCCGATGGAAAAACAGATTCATGCCAGTTTAGGCCAATCAAAGATTGGAAACAGAAATGACAGTTGTTGAATGTTCAACATTCAGTTTCAGTTGCTGAGAAGAAAATCGAAGTGACACTGCTCTGAACCTCAAGCAATGTGAAGGATTTATACAAATCAACTAAGTATGCAACAAGAAAAGAAACTCTATGATCAAGTTATAAGAACTCATAACAAGAGAAAAATTAGAGAATATGCTTCAGCTGGTGTAAATGGTAGGCTGCAGCAGTACATGAATGAAATAGTTCTTTACATGCTAATAAATCTTTAGACCCAAGGGGCAGAGTATAATTGCTTCTCTAATTTAAGAAATTAATTAAGAATTGTAAAAGAAACAGAAAGAATAAGCAAAGAATGGAACTTGGATAATGAAGTTGGGACAGCAACCCACAACACTAGCATTGTATGAAGTTGTATTACCTTGGATTGTTCCTTCAAGCTTCTACTTCCACCTAAACTAAACTTTTCAACAACTTGAAAAGAAGCTGTGCAAATTGAGTTTCTTAGTCACTGTCACTTTAAAAACCAAAAAAATAAGAATTATTTGACTTTCCCTTTAATTAAAAAAAACTGGAAAAAGAATTGAATTGAGTTAAATGGAGTAGAATGAGAAAAAGAAATTAATCTTATAGGTTTTCACATGTGATGTGAAATAAAGGGAAGGGCCTACACATGCCATAGCGAATTTAACATTTATCCTTTAAGAGGGGTTGGGGCTGAGTTAACACGATAAAAAATGTCCAAGTTGACTCAGAATTTCCCAAGAAAGAGAACGGCTCACTTGCAGCCGCTCTCCTCATTTCTTCTCTTACTTTTCATTTCCTCTGTTTTTTTGAATCTTTTTTGTGTTTAGGTACGCCATGTTTCCATCAAAATTGTTTCTTGAGAAAGAGCAAAAGTGTTTACAGAACAATTGAAGTCATGAAAAAAGAAAGAATAATTCAGCAGCTACCGACAGCAGCTGAAGAAGAAGCTGAAATTCCGATTCTTCCCCAAGAAATCATAGTGGAAATCCTTTCAAGATTACCCATCAAATCCCTTTGCCAATTCAGGTGCGTTTCCAAACTTTGGCTTTCTCTTATATCAGATCCCCTGTTAGCCAAAGCACACCTCAAACAAACCATTAAAAATGATTACTTTTATTCTCAGAGGAAACGAGTAATCATTTCCTCACATAATTTGTACTCTCTTGAATATGAATCAATTGGTAAAGATGCTAGCTTTGATGGAAATTTGGTAGCTTTAGAGCTTGATTATCCTTTGAAAGACAACCCAAATGGAGTGGCTGAGCTATTAGATTCTGCTAAAGATGGTTTTTTGTATTGTGAAAGAAGTGAGGATGATGAATTTCCTGTAATGGTAAAGCTAAACTTGCCATGTTGTGTGAACCCAAGGAATTGGGTTGATATCTTGGGTTCTTGTAATGGGTTGGTTTGTATTGCCCCAGATGAAGATACTCTTTTCTTGTTTAATCCTTCCATGAGAGAATCCAAAAGAATCCCAGACCCGCCTTCCGAGTATGCTCCTAATGGTTTAAGTGTTTATGGGTTTGGTTTTGATTTTGTTAACGATGATTATAAGGTGGTGAAACTAGGTTGTGGAACTGTTTGTGTTTATTCATTAAGAACTGATTCTTGGAGAAAGGTTGTGAGTTTCCCATTTGATGATAATGTGTATGAATCTGGAGTGCTTCTCAATGGGGCTATTCACTGGATGGCCAGTCGTGGGGATGGGGCGGATTATGAGTGTGTGGTTGCTGCCTTTAGTTTAGAAGAAGAGGTATTTTTAGATATGCCTGCACCTGACGCTGTCGATACTAGCTTTGAATTTGTGGTAGGGGTTCTTAATGGATGCCTCTGTGTGCTTCATAGCCGCAATCAGATGCACAATGATTTTTGGGTGATGACCAAGTATGGCATAGGCGAATCATGGACTAAATTGACCCTCAGTATCTCATACATATGCATGAAGCCCTTGTGTTTGGCACAGAATGGAGAAGCCCTGCTGGAGGTTGATGGGAAACTGTTGCTGTACAACTTGGAAGATGACAGTTATAGGTACATAGAAGTTCATGGCATTCCTGCTGGGGATGGTTTTGAAGCAGATACCTACTTGGAGAGCCTCATTTCACCCAATGGCTACTGTAGGAGTGGAATGCAGATGCAATATTGAGTACCAATGAAATTTAGGAGCCTGGGGATGGTGGAAAGGCTAAAGATGATAAGCTAATAGCATCTGTTCCTATTATTTTCTCTACTTTTACTTATTTGTGAGCTCTGCTTCCTAGAATACATGTTTCTTACTCTTGTGCTTAATGTATCTCTTTCGATACATATGTTGTGGCAATGTTGAGTGCAGACGGTTGACACATGAGGCCGAAAATGAACAGTTCAGTTTTCACGTTTTTCTTTTTTGGACAGGAACGTTGAGGATCTGAGTGCCAAACCTTCCTGTTCTCGGTCATGAACCTATAAGTCGTAATGTAGCCTTCCAGTCTCCTTTTTATTATCATTTTATGCTAGTTTATCTGATACTTGTTTTTATTGATCCTTTAGTTAGAACCTATTTCCTTCTTTGGCAGGCATTTAGAGAGATGAGTAAATACCGTTTGCCTTGTGTTTGGCAAAGTTTGAGTGATCTCACAATTTCAGTGCATTACTTAGTTTTCAAAGAGCTTTCCCTCAATATTTCCTGAGATACTGAAAAATCCCTGATTTGCTGAGATTTAAGTTTCTATGGGGATTGGGCAGAAGAGAACAAAATCCCTTATAAAAGGCAACAAAGCCAATTCTGATGCTTTGTCAGTCCTCATGCTGCTCTCATATCGAGCCTACACTTGAAAACAATATTGATTCCATTTCTGGTCAATCTCAAATGCTAAAAAGACATTCGATATGTAACCAGGCTCTGAACTTCAACCCTTCAATAAACCATGTGAAGGATTTATTACATACATAGACAATTTGTTCGACTAACTCAGTAATCTTTAACTTTTCCATCTTCACAAACATATGGAAACATATATAAGCTGGCTTTTGGTCCATTTTGTTGCTGATTTTTAACTGCTGTTCCATTAGATCAATCACAAGTAATCAGACCTTTCCAGTTATTCCCGGAACTGTACATTCTAACAAGTAACTAGGCCAAACCACGTTTTGATTATAAAATCCTCAATGCATAATAACAACAATTACATAATAACAGCAATTAGAGGCTGATGGTAAATCTTTAAGGTATAAGAGAATGCAACAATAGGAGTTAAGCAATGTTCAAAAATGATAATCTATTTCACAATTTTAACATTTATACGGATTCTTCTGCCTTGCCTGACAGGCTAATTACTGAGATTTGGTGAAATTAGACTCTCCGTATATGCAATTGCTTCATGTCGATGGGGATGAAAACGAGCATTCCAGTCCTTACACCGACTTGGATCATTGCAGAACATGGTCTTTTCGACTTGTAGTCCAAAGCCGTTAGCATCATACGTCCTAATTTCTTCTTGTGGAGCACCTAGTAGTATGAAACCTTTGCGTTTTAAAAGGTATAAAAAGGAGTTCCAGAAACAAAACCATCGATTATACTTGGGCATTCTATGTATCTTCGTCCAAGATTCCTTAACGCCAGGTTTCTTCCTGACCCAGAACTCAATACCACCACGAAGGTCATTTGTAATCGGTTTCCTGCAAGCAACGCAAAGTCTTTCCCCGACTCCAAATAAGCTGCCTGTGTGGAAGTAGTACGCATCGTCGTTGACAAGATCAGGTTGTGGCATTTCATAGAATCTCTCCCTCTTTAAATCAAACCCGAAGATTCTCTCCTCGCCGTAATTCTTCCAATAGAGAGCTCCATTGCTATAAACCCCATTAGTAAAAAGACCAGTCCCGTTGCGTACTCGCTTGTTTCTCCACGAATTTTTTCTTAGTGAAAAGATCAGAAACTGTGAATTATCAGTTAGAATCACTTTGTAATCATCACAGGATGGGTCATAACCAAGACCCCCAAAACAATTCCCCATAGCTGGAACTGACAATACTTTATAATAATCTGGCAACGTCTTGGAGTCTCCGGTTGATGGGTTCCACAAAACCAGATGCCTGGGGTTGCCAATGCTTAAACATACCAACCCATGACACGAACCGAAGAATCGGACATGATTATTGATATCAGGTGTTCTGTTTTGTGGAAAACGAAAGCTTACGGGAACAGGGAGGCGCGGTGGTTCGCAATCTATGAACCTGAATCCATCAGGTTTTGATATAAGAATCTTTAGATCAGTGATTTCAGGATCCGGTAACGATGCTCGTAGGTAGTGGTTTCTGGTGAATGGAGGGCTAGAGATGAAACGGCTCCATGACTTGGAGACGCTCTTGAATCTCACCAGAGACTTGACAGGCAAGCGCGAGAGTATCTCATCTAGAATATCATCAGGAACGTCAATAGGCCTCGCCATGTTTTCTTGCTTTCTTCTTCGGATACTGTTCTTCTCAGGGAGCGGCTGCAGGAAGTTAGGTTAGAAGAGTTCTTTCAATATTAGTTCTTTTTATAACTTTTTAAGCAAACCATAGAACAGATTAACCAATTAACCTTCCACCCCTAAACTTCTATTTATGATCTGAGAAGAAGAAACACAGTTGTATTAGGAGAGACAAATGCAAACACAGCAGCAACAAATAATTCTCTCTCCTAATACGACTGTGTTTCTTTTCATTCTTATTTTGTATTCAAATTGATCATTAAGAAACATGACTGCTATATATTTGATCATTAACAGATAATTTTCCTTGCATACTATAACAAAGAAAACTAATCGTGCAAGCCCAACGTTAAGTTCACTGATTACGGTTTTCTTCCTTCCTGTAATGAACCTGCAACAGCTTTCCTTTGATCAACCAGCAGCAGAATATTCAACCAGAAAACAAGAAAGACCACTCAAACATTTAAGGGAAAGTTAGAGCAGTTTCAACTCATTGTTGAAACTGTGGTAAACCTTGTTCAACCAGCAGCATAGCACTCCAACTCTCTGTTACCGTGCCTTACTGCTCCCTTGCTTCCCCTAACCTTTTCTCTGCGGCATGTTGAATTCATTTGCTCTTCATCACCATTGTGGGTTTTTTCATTTCCTTCAGCTTGTGATGATTCACGACCCTGCAACTGGAAAAGACTCAAGATCATACTGTTGTGATTTGGAAGAAGTCGGGATAAGGGTCACTGTTACAGGCAAGGAAAAACAGGGATGAACAAAAATGCTTGGCAAGGAACTAAAGTTCATCCAATTCATTACTAGTTGCTAAAGATATTTAAGTACAACAGATTCATACGTGAATAATAGCCTACAACACTTGGTCAGAAGCATAAGACAAGTGTTAAAATGCATTAAGAACTAAGCATGCATGACAACACGTAAATACGTAAGCTGAGAGGGGTAATAGCTGTTAAGGATTTAAGTTGAATTTGGACAAGTGTTAAAGTGCTACTGCAGGTGGCATGCAAGTATTAGCTTCAACACATACACCCTGTTACGCCAAGGTGCATCAGCAGCAGGAGAACAAAAATTCCATGGCGTAATAGTAGTAGAACTTCTCTCCTCACCATTCGAACCGTCGATGATACACTCTTACCAGCACTCCGACTCTCATGACTAAGCAAGTTTTGTATTTTCCTAGTTCCACTAAACAAATCAATTGCTTTCTCACTTTCTTTCAACATCCACTCTCATGTCACCAAATTCTAGATTCATAGCCCCCCCTAAAGAATATCCTTAAACTTCACTCCCCCTGATGAACCTTTCCCCCACCCACTTACTTTCTCCCCTGTTCTTCTCCCTATCCTCCTTCGTTCCTCTAAAAGTTCTAAACTATTACCCTTCCCTAAACCAAAGCAAAAAATGTATAGAGTTCTTAATCCCACCCCTCCCAAAATTCCCCATGACAAATCAAATCCTCCAATAAATAATTTCCTTATTTTATTATTATTATCCTGAAATTATACATCATTCCACTTATCAATTTAATCCGAAACTCCATCATTTTTCTTTTGTTATATTAGGTTCTGACTGCACACACCTTCGGGTCCCAGCCTGATGAGTGTGCAGTGACACATGTTCCTCGTGCACCCATTAGTGCTATGGATGATCTTGTTTATATTTGGGGAGAACCTTATCTACTAACAAGGCCTTTTTTCAGAGCACAGGCTCAAGTTTTGGGTTCTTGCACATTTAATGTCAACAATGAATTTGGTTCTTTCTTGGATTGTATTGTTCAGTTCACAGGGATTGTATTCTTTCTTGGATTTTATTTTTCCCAACCTTATCTTTTAAAGTGCTCTTGTGAATCTCATAATATGTTTATTTGATGAATTTTGCCCTTTTATTTTTTTTGGAATTGGAAGATTCTGTGGGTTAAAAACTCGATATCATATGCATTGACTATTCCACTTTGTTGGTATTTTACTTCTTCTTTTTTAGATAGCCCATGGTCTACATTGAAGTTGGACACATTGTTGTCATGCCAGGCTACTGGGGCTGGAAAACAGAACAAAGAGCAGAAAATTGCAGTAAAACAAAATAGCAAGAGTACATGCAGGAAGGAAAGATCAACAGAAAAAAGAAAGCCTACAAACCTACTTTGGTGATGAAAAACCCTACAAACTCGACATGTAATACTAAGAAAACTAGATAGTCTTTCTGGCTTTGAAATGTTGCACCAACTCATTAATTCAGTAGAAGAAAAAACTATGACACTTCCACCTTTGAGGAAGTAAAACGTAGCAGGCATATACTTAAGCAAATTATTGATGGCATGATCATGTTGGTACTGTAAGTCATTTTTGACTTAAAAACCAGTTCTAGTTCATCTACTCGGTTATTTTATTCTTGTTCCGTGCCTGATAGGCTAATGAGCGAGATGAGGTAAAATCAGACTCTCCGTATATGCAATTTCTTCACGTCGATGCGGATGACCACGAACCTTCCAGTCTCTACACCAACTTGCAATTGGATCAGTGCAAATCACAGTATTTTCGATTTGTCTGCCGATACCGTTAGCATTATGCGTTATAATTTCTTGCTGTAGACCACCTAGTATTATGAAATCATTGTTTTCTGAAAGGCATTTGAAGGAGTTCCAGATACGAGGCCATTCATCAAACTCGGGTGTATTACGTATCCTTGTCCAAGATTCCTTGACGCCGTATTTCTTCATCATCCAGAACTCAGAACCACCAACGCCAAGTCTTTCTCCACCGACTTCAAATAAAGTGCCTCTTTGGAAGTGGAGCGCATCGTTATCGACAAGGTCAGGTCCTGGCACTAGATAGAATGTCTCTGTCTCTAAATCAAAACCAAAGATTCTACCATCGCCGTAATTCTTCCAATGGAGAGCTCCATTGCTGTAAATCCCATTAGTATAGACACAAGGCCCGTAACTTAATTGCATCCTTCTCCACGAATTTTTTCTCAGTGAAAAGATCGCAAACAGTGAATTATTACTTAGAAACACTTTGTAATCATCAGGGGATGGGTCATAACCAAGACCACCAATACAATTCCACATGGCTGGAACTGGTATAACATCATAGTAATCTGGCAAAGTCTTGGAGTCTCCGGTTGATGGGTTCCACAAAACCAGATGCCTGG
>NW_018397264.1:6353114-6382513 GCF_002168275.2 Theobroma umbraticum
TTTAATTTTTAAATTTTTTTAATTAATAAAATAATAATATTTAATTCATTTATAAATATTTTTACCCAAATAATATATTAAATATGAATTTATATTTGAAATATTACGTCTTTACATGTTAACACTTAATAGTGTGATATCATAAACATGCAAAAAAAAAGTTTAACTTTTTAAAATAAATATTTATTTATTTAAAATTTTCAATTTTTAAAATTGTTTACTAATAAAAAATCATATTTAGTTCACTTATAATATATAAAATTTATTCACAAATAATGCATGAAATTTAAACTTTATGTTATATTTCATGAAAATTGATTAATTAAATTTACTAAAAAAACAGGGAGAAGGCCACCACACCAGGCAGAGGAACAGAGCTTCAGCCACAAAGCTCCGCAGTCTCTCTCTGTGTTGTTCTCAGCTCTTTTCAAACTGACAATAACAGCAGTTGAATTCACTCTCAATCTATGCACAGTAATTCTCTCGCTGGATACGATTTCATCTTCCAATGTCTCTACATGGAATTCCAAATCCAATAGCTCAGTAAGTTCCATTCTGATTCTTCTAGATACCTATTCAGTTGTTTACCTTAAATCTTCCATTTTTGCCTTAAATGGAAAATACCCATTAATGTAAATTAGTGAAAAAACTAATATTCCATGGCCAGAGCTTCATCATTCCTAATAACCTTACTTAGGCAAAGCCCTCGTAGACTCCAAAGCCCTAATACCCAGATCAGAAATCTGACTGTAGATTCCAAAGAAACCAACTTTATTGCGAAGGAATTGAGAGAAAATCAAAACCAAAGTAGAGAAACGGATGAGACTATAAACCAACCAAATTTAGACCTTGTAAAGCAAGTTTGCAAGATTACTAGAACAATACCCAGGTGGGAGGAAACTCTGCTCTCAAAGTTCCCTTCTTTTAATTTTTCGGATCCTGTGTTTTTTCGGGAGCTTTTGAGACAGCAAGAAAATGTGTTTTTCTCTCTGTGTTTCTTTCACTGGCTGCGGTCTAAATATGGTTTTTCACCTGACCTTGATTCCTGTAATGTGCTTTTTGATAAGCTTGTGGAGGCTAAGGCCTGTAAAGCAGCAAGAAATTTTCTTGAACAGACTGGTTTTAGCCCTGAGCCGCGTGCTTTAGAGCTTTACTTAAGATGTCTTTGTGAGGTTGGATTGGTCGAAGAAGCAGTTGAGGTGTTTTCCATGTTGAATAAGATTGGATATCATCCATCAGTAGCAACGTGGAATTTAGCATTGCTGGCTTTTCTTAAGGTTGGCAGGAATGATTTTGTGTGGAAATTGTATCAGGATATGATAGATTCAGGTGTTGTGGTGGATATTGATGTTGCAACTGTTGGGTGTCTGATTCAAGCCTTTTGTAATGATGGGAATGCTTCGAAAGGTTATGAGCTTCTTCGACAGGTTTTGGAAGATGGGTTGCTGCCAGATAATGTTGCTTTTAACAAATTGATTGCTGGATTCTGCAAGACAAGGAATTATGGTAGAGTATCTGAACTTCTTCACACGATGATAGCTAGGAATCGTGCTCCGGATATTTATACATATCAGGAAGTCATTAATGGACTCTGTAAGAAGAGAAAGTGCCTGGAGGGTTACAGGATTTTCAATGATCTCAAGGATAGAGGGTATGCTCCAGACAGGGTCATGTATACAACAATGATTCATGGTCTATGTAAGATGGAGTGGCTTGGGGATGCTAGAAAATTGTGGTTTGAGATGATTAATAAGGGAATGCTCCCAAATGAATACACTTATAATGCACTTCTTCATGGGCTTTACAAGGTCCATGACCTCAAAGAGGCAGAAAAGCTATTTAAGGAGATGCTGGACAAAGGCTACGGAGAAATCACTGTGAGTTACAATACCATGATAGCAGGGTTTTGTTGGCATGGAAGGATGGATGAGGCTTATCATTTATTTGAAGAAATGCCTAAAAAGGGCATTGTTCGTGATTTAATCACATTCAACACTCTGATCAAGGGCTTTTGCATGGAAGGGAAAACTGTTGAGAGTCTAAGTCTTCTGAAGGAACTCTCAGTACAGGGTTTACAGCCGTCTACTCCCTCTTATACCCCTATAATAAAAAATCTATGTCAGGTGGGTCACATGCAAGAAGCCAAAGATTTGTTGAATGATATGCAAACTAGGGGTCTAGAACCAATAGTCTGTACGCATGATCATGTCATTGCTGGATTGTGTGAGCAAGGAAATGTTGCAGAGGGGATGGAACGGTTGGTAGAAATGCTGAAGAATAGACTCAAACCACGAAGGGAGACTTTTGAGAAACTGGTTCAGTGTCTCTCACAAAGTGATAGGTTAGATGATTCTTTACTTGTTTTGGATTTTATGCTTAGAATAGGTTATGCACTTAGAAATGGCATATGCCATTCCCTCGTTACCAAGTTTTGTGAAGGAAATGCCCATTTTGTTGAATCATGTTTAGGAGAGGTCCTAGAAATAAATTAAGCAAAGCTTTTCCAGTAATTCTTTTTGTAACATATCTATGATGAACTAACAAAGATAATCGATGCATGTTCTTTTGATTGCTTTGGGTATCTTTAGATCATCTCGAGACGAACATTGCAGTGATTTTCACTTTTTATGACAACCGACTAATGAGATGAATGTTAATGTTGAATGAGTTGAAACTTGCATATATTGTAGAACAGCAAAATGCTGTCCGATGGATGACATTCGATCGATCTGAAGCTTATCTGCATATATCTACATCTAACATACTTTGCCCTTCATTTGATTTTAAAATTGCGAATTTTAGCATGTAATAGAAGTCAACCATGAGTCTCTCTCATTTTCAGCAAGCTCTTCATTTGATTACATTGTTTCTCCGCCAACAACTCTGAAAACTTTATACCAGTTATTATTTTGCCTCATTGATGAGAAACATGCTTCCATTGTTGAATGTCTTAATGTAGTCTCTTTGATCATCCTTTTCCTTTCATTGAATAAATATGCCAAAATTTTGAACTTAGTGTTGACATTTCAAAGGGTTTTTGCTTACAAATTTGCAGAAATTTTATCCATGGATTTTCTGAGAAATTATGGTATTGGACTTCTGAGTATGTCCAGGTGCAACTTTGAAGTTTCAATTTCCCCACTTCTATGAAACTTCACCCATGGGAGATGATCCTTTAGTTTGAGTTGTTAAAATCAACTCAATTTCTAATTGAAAAACCCTTCTCTCAATTGTAAATTTCTCCTATTTTTCCTCATTGGAAATAAAAGAGAAACGCATAATACTTAAAAAAAAATTAAATTATTTAAAAAAATTAAAATCAATTAATTTATTTTTACCATATTATGTTATTTATTATAATATGTCACATAACATACTAACTTATCATAATAAATGATGACATCAAAATGTATTGATTTTTTATATCAACGTCAAGTGCTATAAAATAATAAAATAATATTTTAATTAATATTAATTAATTTAGAAATTAATTAAATATAATAAAAAATTATTTAAATTTTTTTAAATAATTTAATAGATTTTCAAACATTATACCAAACTAAATGTTATTACTAATTATCATAATTTAAAGTTTTGTTTTTTTAATTGGATGACTCCAACAAAAAGATAAAGGTCAAATTGAAAAAATCTAAAAAAGTTAAAATTGCCAATCAAATTAAAGTAAACATTTGATGATTGATCATCAAGTCCCTTCATAACGCGTGGACCGCACCTTACCAACCATTTGATTGGCCACCTACCTCTCTATATATGTGTTCCCCCGGTTCGTTGACGCTCTTCCCGTCTCATTTTCCGAGAAAACAAGAGAAGGAAAAAAGAAACAGAGAGAAGAAGATGGACGGATACGAGCGCGTGAACAGCAAGGGCGCCAGCAAGGCGGATCAGATAGATCTAGAGTCAGGGGAGACTCTTTACCCGGGAATCAGCTACGGCGAGAACCAGTTGCGATGGGGCTTTATCCGCAAGGTTTACGGCATCCTGGCGGCACAGCTGGTTCTCACCACCGTGGTCTCCGCCTTTGTGGTGTTGTCGGCTCCGGTCAACGAGCTCCTTCGCGGAAATTCTGGCCTCTTACTCTTCCTCTGTTTAATCCCCTTCATCTGTAAATTCCTTTCCTTTTTTCTTCAATTTGATTTCAATTTTGATTTTTTTTTCACGCACTTTAATCCGGGTAAATTCTAAATTTTTTTGAAAGAAATGTTTGTTAGGGTTCCCTTAAATACTATGATATGTGAATTAGAGCAAAATTTTTTCAATTTTTATTATGAAGGTAATTATTTTCAAGCATTAGGTTAAGGTTAGATTGAATTAATCTTTTTCAAGCATTGGGTTAGGGTTAGATTAAATCCATCTCTATAATCAGGGTTTCGATGGATGAGCAAAGCTGGGTTATTGAATTTATATAAAATGGTGATAAAATTTAATTGATCTATATGATGCCTTTACAAGAAAATAGAGAATCTTTTGAAGAAAGGGTTGATGGGATTTATGTGTAGCAAAGATTCTTAACTGTAGGGCTTAAATAAGGATTGGACAGTTTTCTGCCATTGTCACTGTATATTGATTCTATCTGTTTGCTGCTTTATTCGGATGCTTTTCATAGGTAATTTATAGTTTTAGGACTTATTGCTGTCTCTTTTTGTGTCATTTAATTTGTAATGTTGAGTTTTTAAATAAAGTGGTGTGCACTATTCGTAACAGAAACTAATGCTGGAGGCTTTGATGATTTGTATGTCGGAATATGATAAAGAGAAGTAGAGAGTTAAGACTTTGAAACCAAAGTAAATAAAGGAAAGCATATTAGCAATAGCCAATTGCTTTTGTGTGAGTTTTGTTTACTTTGTTGTTTTCCCATAATAACTTTACCTTTGTTTGAAACTGTTTACTGGCTTTTGCACTGCAGTTGGTACCAATAATTATTGTGATCAATGGCAAATGACTAACCATTGAGCTTTCTTGCAACTTTTACTAATTTACATTTCTTGTTGTTTGGGTTTAAATATTTGGAAGTTAATAGTTTTCATGACCTATAATTTTTGTAAACTTAGAACTTAAAATTTGATACCGTATACCTCTTATAATGACCTAGATTTGCTTTATTTGAATGCTGATAAGTTTGGTGAGATTGGTGTCAGATTCTCAGTAGTCATTGAAGTCATATTTTCCCTCAACCCTATTTTCAGATTGATATTAAACCTGAATAAAACATATCTTTCTTTTAAAATGGTTAAAAGCAGACAAGGTAAGAACTCCCTGACTTTATTTGTAATCTACTAGCTTGAATTATAAAGGCCTCCTTTTCTCCCAAGCATTTACTTATATCTGAAGGAGACATGCTTCATTTGTTGTGTCACACTGCTTTGCCTTATTATAACTATAAAACTTAATTCATGCAGTGTTGTGGCCCTTGCACGTCTATCACCAAAAGCACCCTGTGAACTTGATCATCCTTGGCCTCTTCACTGTGTCACTGAGTCTCACAGTTGGTGTGAGCTGCGCTAATACTGATGGTTAGTGCTTACCTGATGTTTTCTGTTAACAAATCCTAGGTTTAGGTATAAATATAGAATTATACTCTAACTATTTGCTTTCATTGTATGATTTCAGGAAGAATTGTGCTTGAAGCTCTAATTTTGACGGCAGCTGTGGTTACATCTCTTACTGGCTACACTTTCTGGGCATCTAAGAAGGGCAAGGACTTCAGCTATCTTGGCCCAATTTTGTTCACCAGCCTTATTGTCCTCATCCTAACTGGTCTAATCCAGGTGAGATGTCTCTGTTGTCTACCTATGCAATTGGAAGTTCAACACTATATGATTATTTGTGCTTCCAAATACTTAAATGTAGGATTCATCTGACTTGGTATATGTTTTATTATCATGCAGATGTTCTTCCCACTTGGCCCAACATCTGTTGCAATCTATGGTGGAATTAGTGCCTTGATTTTCTGTGGATACATAGTCTATGACACTGACAACCTGATCAAGCGCTTCACATATGATGATTACATATTGGCCTCTGTCGCTCTCTATTTGGACATCCTGAATTTGTTCATTTCCATTTTGCGGGTGCTGAGATCTGGGGATAATTAGATGTACTGTATTTCTCACAAGGTGAGATTGGCAAGAAATCATATGGCCATGGAACTATTGTGTGAAGAATAGGAAAAGTATTAATTTTCTATATAGTATATTCTCTCTTGTGGTTTTGTACCAGCACTAGTGCTGGCTGCTCCAATTTGCAGTTTCTAACCTGTTAAGTTTGTGATATGCGGTTGCATAATTGGGATTATCCCAACTTTACTATTGCATTTCTCTTCTTGTTTGATATCAGTCTCCTTTTTTTATTATTATTATTTAATAATTTTTGTTCATGAAGCTGCTTAAGTTGGGGAATTGCTTGCCCTTGTAGAGATTGTATATTAGTCATTGTCAATCGGTCTAGCAATGAGCCTAATCAAGCTTCCTAGATTTTTGTAATGGCTGCAGTCTTTCCTTCATGCTTTGCATCAGATCAGCATCTGTCTTTGGGCTATTTTCATGCCCCGCTTCTTGGAATGTGCTTATCCTTGAAATTGGGAGTTGGCATATCAGGGAGAAACGTTAGCTAGTTAAAGTGTTCGTCTTTCTTATTGGGAGTTGAGTAAAAATATAAATTCATAGTCAACAAGTAACAACTGAGTTGGCATAAACCTCTCCTACTTTCATTTTCTTCTACTCTCCTTACTATTTGTACCCCAAAACCTTCATTTCACCCTTTTATTGCTCTTAGGCCGAGACTCGGATCAACCTAACCCTCCACCCCAAAGCGGGCGAGCCATTCAGCACAACCAATGTGACCATACCAACCGGTGGTTTTCCAGGCTGCTTATCAACGGTTCACCCCCACGTCACACCCTCCTCCATCCTCAAGGGTAATGGAAAGAATGGTAAACAAAGAACCATAAAGATATAAGAAACAGAGAGCCGTTTGAGACTTAGGACCAAACAGTTGGCCAAGAAGTTAAAAGGGAATGAGAACCATGCCTACAATCATATTCATGCCAAATGGGAAAGCAAAGGGTCTCATCCCCTAATGAGACAAGTAGAGCAATCACCAATTGAGCAAATATTAAGTTGTACCCCGCATCTCGTGTGCCTTGTAACAAAACAACATTATCTCTAAAGCATACTGGTTAACGCGTGAGAATACAGGGGGGAAATGGTGGCCAAAGAAGGAGAGAAAATGAATGAACAAAAAGAAATATTTGCCAATAAGGCTACGCCAGATGAAAGCAAAGATCAATGGAAGAGGCCAAAGAGGAGGGGGTAGAGGGAACAAGGATGAATGGCCCTGCAGATACACATCCCAAAAGCACCAAAATTGGTCTCTAGTGTCAATTTCGCTACAAAAGGCAAAGGTAATGATCATACCAAACTGATAACAAAGCACTTTATAAATTATAATTTTAGCACACCATCATTTCCCCCAATTACAGACAAACGCTGTAGTGGTAGAAAGAAAGCCCAGAAGATACATATAGATAATTTGGAATCCAAGTGACTGAAGCAAGGAGCAAGGCAATAAGATTGAAATGAGTTTGTTGGAATTAGTCCGTCTCATTTGACAACATGCTAATCTCTATCAGCAGAAAGGAAACTACAATAAAAAGCTTAGACATCTCTACTGAAAATATCTAACAAAAACCAGAAATTATGAAGAACATACTTGAGAAAGAAAATCAAGTATCAATATTCACTGTTTATTAATCATACTCTTAAATATTTAGATCAAACATACAAGATGTAGACTGACTATTTTGAATCAGAAAGACACAATTCTGCGAATGTTTCACATAGACTGATTTATATTTATGAAAATTCAAAGAAAAAAATGAGTTATATAATTGAATCCAATCACTGAGAAATATTTACATAATGAACTGCAATGTTTATTATCTTTTATCATACTTAAACTATAAAATCTTTAAAAAAAAATCAGCTCAGAAGAACCTCAATGATTCTAGTATTTAACACTTGATTTTGATCCCTTTGTAGATATCAATATCAAATCAAGCTTTAACAGGCTGATCCTCCTCTTCATCATCAATATCCCAACTCAAATCTTCCTCTTCCTCTGCAACACTCTTACGCTTTTGCCGATCAACCCTATTACCACTCCCAACATCTTCCCCCTTACTATCATCACTGCTCCGTATCTCCTCAATCTCATCCCACCCTTCCTCCTCGGGCATTGATAGATTGCTTGAAACTACTGAAACATCACTATCCTTACACGAATCTGCTTTATCCTCCTCATTTTTCAACCATTTCTCACCACCTTCACTCAAATTATTCTTCTTCTCACTCTCTGAATTTCCACTCGCCTCTTCATCATCCTCATCAATATCCCAGCTCAAATCCTCCTCTTCCTCCCCCGAGATTGCACGTTTAACAAGCTTAGCTCTCGCCTCCTCCGCTTTCCTTAGCCTACTCAACTTATAAAAATAATTACTCCAATATCTCTTAGATTCGATTTCATCAGAAGCAACCTCTTTGAAAATATCTTCATTAACCGAATTTTCTTTAAACAAATCCTCAATTTCCCCTTTCTTTTCTTCCAAATTAAACCCTAATTTCCATTTCTCAAAATCCTCCAAATCCTCCGGTTCCGCACAATAAGTACTTCTATCGGATTGAAGCGCTCGAATTTGCATCTCAAAACGACTGTACCGTTTTTCATTGCTGCTATTATTACTAATATTCAATTTCTTATTATTGGCATTTTCAGAATCAGAATTATCATCGTCGGACAGTGATAAGAACGCGTCTTTACCATGAGAGATGATCTGAGCCGTTGATTTCCAAACCGAGCTACCGATATCATCAATGGCCTGTCCCACCGACTCGAGCTTTTCCTGTGCAACGGAGGCGCCGATCTCGAGGGAATCGTTGACGGCTCTTGAGGCTACGCTCCGAATAATCTCGGTCTCCTTCTTTAACCCGGATCCAAAATCCTCCAAGTCCTTCCGGTATGATTCCATCACGGACTCCGACTTGTCGGCAAGGGTTCTCATTAGGGCGCCGAAGCTCCACCTCGATCCCGGATTCGGATTCGGGTCAGTGGGTGGCTCGGAGGATTCGAATAGGGCATCGTCGGAGAACACGGATTTGAAGATATCCATGGAGATTGCACAAATTCAATCGGAAGAACAGAAGAAAAAACTCCTTTTTCCTTTCTCTTTTTATATTAATGCAAAATCAGGGTTTTTGAAAGGATAGGGAGAGAGAGAGAGAGAGAAGGCTTTGGGGAAGAATTGGGAATTAGGTCACATGGGAAGCTCAGATCATGCCTGTCCGAGGGGATAGGGATTACCGATTTTGAGAGGGGTTCCAATTTTTTAAAACTTTCACATTTACAAAAAAAAAGCACGTCAGCTTTTAATTTGTAGAACTATTAATATTACTAAGAATTTGCTTTTAATCACGTCTCTAATTACATTATTATAACTAATTTTACTATGTTTTTATTTTTTTATCAAGAAAATGGCATGATATTAACCCTCCAAATCAAAATAAATACTTATTTTTTGAAATTTTTCATTTTTAAATTTTTTTATTAACAAAATGATAACATTTAATTTATTAATAATAAATAAAATGCATATAAAGATAATCTATCAAATACAAAATTTTAAACATATTTGTCTTGATATGGAAATTTCATGAATATTAAAAATCAAAGTTGATAATTAAAATTTAAGAACTATAAAACAAAAGTCTTGTAGTGATTGAATTAATGATGATAAGATTAAGAAATCCATGCATGAGTGAGATAGGCTGTTCGTTTGTTATTATTCACTCAAGTAGTTTTTTTTTTAATTAAAAAAATTAAAACTTTATTTTTTGAATAAAAAAATTAAATATGTATTAATGAATCAA
The DNA here is from genome assembly GCF_002168275.2 of Theobroma umbraticum. Lineage (NCBI taxonomy): Eukaryota > Viridiplantae > Streptophyta > Magnoliopsida > Malvales > Malvaceae > Theobroma > Theobroma umbraticum. The sequence goes on from NW_018397264.1 coordinate 6,363,056, forward strand.
ATGTTTCGATACATGATTAACTCATGTAGTTTTAAATTATACAACCATGTACACTTTACACTAGATTTGGTAAATACAGAAGTCCAATAATTTAAATCAACTTACTCATTATGTTGTGCAAGATAAACCTTAGTTCGATTTCGACATCAATTCTCTGGTAAGTGTATGTATCTTCATATCCAAAACCCAGATTCGAATCATCTTTCCTCCCAAATTCGTATATTAACAAACAGAGAAAATGAATAATATGAGCTTGAATTTAACTTTTGGATGCCCAGATCAAGGGTTACCAAACCCCATCCTTTCAAATGCTCTGGATGTGGCCAACGGTTCACAGTCCCTTACCTCAAAAACGGCAGGCTGTCAAGTTCTTCCATTTGGGAAGCTTTGCTTTAGTATCATAGAAAGATAGCTAGCGTCCAAGTACCAACAATACAGCAAATTCCATCATGTTGCTCAATCACTGAAGAATGTTCACAGGATTCCAGGACAAAGAACTAACAAACCAAACCTTTACTTGTTAAGGGGAAATATGCTTCAATTATGCTACAGAACCGGGTCATACAACACTTACATGGTATTATACCAAAGCACAATGAGTGGGCAGATGCTCATACAATCACCTTTGTTGGCCACTTAGAAGTCAAATCTAGTTATATTTTCTTCACACCTTGTACAACAATACCATCCTTTCCAGAGACACTTCTAACAAGATATTACAAGGGCTTGCAATTTCTCATATATCCTCTAAAACCAGGGGCTCAGATAATCCTTAAATGCAACTTTCTATCCTTAGCAGACAGTTTCCACACCATGGAAGATCATCACTCAGAATTAGCATTTAATAGAATAGATATCAACGAGAAGGTACCTAGCGATCAAGAATTGGCAACCTGGATACTCTTTCAATTTCCTTAATAATTAGTTCCTTTTCCTCTTCAAATTGCTCATCTTCAGCACCTGTGACAACAATTATTTCTTAACAGATTAGCAGGAAGAAAAATAAAATTCCATTTATGAGAACCATTTGAACAAATTTTCAAATAGAAAATTTATAACCCAGCCGTGTATCCGGTGCCATTTTTTCAGAAAATGCATGGCCAAAAGATTAAGTACCTTTTCCTGAGAGATTGTGAAGCAAATCCAGCAATTTCTCATGGTTTTTTGCCAGAATAATCTTTACTTCTCTTGGTTTGTTAGGATTAGCAACAAAAACCTGCATGTGATAGCAAAGGAGAAAAACAATAAATTCAAACAATACTAGCAATTAGACAGTAAAATCCTTTTCCTTTTATCTAGTTTATATAAGTAATTTGCATCCAACAGTCCAAGTAATTTTATGTCAAGAAGAACCAACTGGCTTTGAAAATGCAGCAGGAAAAATACTCTTATGCATAATGTGCCCAAGGCTAAATTTCAGTCTGAAGATGTTATCTTCAACATTAATATATGAATAGCTTTTGAGCAGTTGACAACATCTTATCACCATCATAAGATGTGAAGGATTTTCCATTTATTATGACATAGTTTAGGGTCAATTGAAGTGAGAGAAAGAGATAAGAGACATTGGGAACTTTCACAGCCAAGTTGAACAGAGGTTAGCTTGAAACAACTCAGTTCTTCTCTCAATGTTAGTATGATAAACTTACCAAATAAGTTCAATTTGGTGCATACAAGTGCCATCCCATCAGTTTCAAACTCATGACTAACATCAGGCATCTTTTCTTGTCTAATTACTAACTTATCACATTGCCCTGAGACTTATTTACAACAGACACATTCTTAAGAATTCAAGCCAGAACATACACTTGCCTGCAGATAGCCCTGGAATGGGACTAGCAAAAAAGATGTGTCCATGCATGTCTGTTTATGTGTGTGAATGAGAGAGAGGGAGAGGGAAAAAACACCTTGAAGATATGGAAAGCAGAAATCTGAATGTTTTTGCTTGCATCCTGCTTTGACACAAAATAGAGCAGAAAAACAAAAGTCAAATCATACAATAGACAATTTCAAACAAGTTCTCAACAGTTAAGATATTTGATGTATCAAGGAATCAGACAGAGACAATTTTATCAGACATACAAGTAAAAACAGAATGCTCAAATGGTTCCACTAGGTCCAATGCATTCAAAGTTGAAAAGCCAAAAGAATATTTAAAAAGTTAAGTAGTTTCCATAAACATAAATATCATCCAGCACTACCACCTCTCACCCTTGCATCACTCAAAGTTGAAAGGTCAAAAGAATATTTAATAAGTTGAGTAGTTTCCATAAAACAAAAATATCATCCAGCACTACCACCTCTCACCCTTGCATCACTCATCTCTCATGTCTCTTCATGCCCAATAGTGGACAGTGGAAGATGCAAGAGTGTATGATTGTGGAATGTAAATCAGAACCCATTTCAACAAGACATCATGGCTGCCAATGGATAATTCAAACCAATTAACACCAAAAGAATCAGAAACGAGAGAAGGTACCACTAAGAAGAAGCCATACCTTCAGCAATGTCATCATGATTTTCAAATACCGAACTTCTAAAATGTAGCGCTTCATTATATGGGAGTTTGGAGGCTCCAAAAGAAATTCCGATAGAAGCTAAATCCAGAAATATAGCAGCATTAAGACATCTTACCAAGCAACAGAGCAAAACTGAGAGAGAGTGGGAAAACCAACCTTTAAAGATTGCCTTCTTGTCACATAATTAGAAGATGTCAAGAGTTTTTCGTATAGATCAAAGAACTGGAACAACATTTTCTCATTAGATAAGGTAAAAGAGAAAAGGAAGATGAACATTTTAACAAAATCACAAAGACAAATATCTTCACAGCTCTGCAACATGCAGTACACAAAAAATCAGGGGTAGCACTTGATGTCTCTTACCAAAAGGTTACAAACAATATAAAACATTCTCAAAGAAATTATTTAGCTGAGCAGATCTTCTAGGTTGAAACATTCAATCAACATAGTTCCACTAACAGTCTTAAAGCAAAATCAGGCTCCACCTAGATCTGTCCCGAGTCACAAAGATATGAGAATAGGCAGGTTGTTAATGTACCTCATCATAATGAGCAGTCAAATATTCAGATACCAATGTTCCATGTTTTGTAAGCAGATCCTGAGAAAATTCAATGAAAGATGCATAAGAAGAAGAAAGCATGGAGCCTAAAAATGTATTTACTTAATCTAAAGTACCAGCAAGACTTAACAACTAATAGATCTAACCTTAAATGTTGAAAATGCATCAGAAGCAACATCAAAGTTGGGCAACTCCACAAATTTGAAGAACAATACAAAGCTAGCAGACTTTAATATGTATCTGAAAAATCACTACAAAATATAACTGGTGAAAAAGTGAAACTTGCTTTTCAGTAAAGACATTTTGCACAAAAACCATGTATATAAAAAGAAGAAAGTGCCCTAGCGGCCAATTTTTCCTCCTTTAATTTACTTGTACTAGTTCATCAACACAACCAGCTAAAATTTTGATATCCGATAAAAGCAGCAACCAGCACTTTTGAAACAGAATGGGTGCCAACCTCTAAACTTACCCAGTTCCTGAATTACCCAGCATGCAAGGCTCTTTTACTCAAAATCCTCATAATATGCTTTGCACTTGATATTTTAAAACATACCATTTTAGAATCCTAAAAAGAGTTTATCTCCAGGAACCTAAGTCTCAAGTTAATACCATAAGATATTGAAAGTGATCATTAATTAGTCTACTAAGAACTGAAGTTATATCTGGATGTTGAGCTTAAACCAACATATTTCATGCATGTTCTGCTTCTGCGCTACCTCACCTCAAGAAAGCCTCATGTATAAGAATTAGTGTACGCTAGACATCCAAAACCATGGTTAGAAATGAGTATACAAATGAAATTGATGATATCAATCAAGGTAACATGGAAAGATGGCCAAAATTTAGATGATATATAAGTAATGTTTTTAACCCTAGCATTATTTTAGCCACATTATAATGTACTTCAATCATATGAAGAAATAGGCATAAAGCTCGAATGTCTTACTGTGCAAGTGTTGGAAATTTGACGCACTCCCTCAACATATTTCCGCAATTTAAAGCAATTTCCTTGTTATCATAGCTGCTTCCAAAAGATAGCAATAAGTCTTACACACCTTTTAATGATTAAATAGCACACATGATTTTGTACATCTCATTTCAGTATAAACACTGGTCAATGCCATCTTATAAAGATAAACAACCCACTCTTAACCCAACAAATAGAGAAGAGAGAGAAAGAGTCACATTAAACCAGTTTTATGCCCTCTTTTTTAAGCACGTAATAGACAACATATTCTAGTGATTTTAAAGCTCAAAAAAAAAAAAAAAACAAGGCATGGAGAAAGATAAATGAGACAACGCATTCATAAACTTACCAAACTACAAGAAAGTCTAGTAACTCCAAATGGTTCTCAATGTACTCCACACAGCAATATGCGGAGTCAACTTTTTGCTTCAACAATACAGACCAACAGTGTACCAAATCCTTTCTTGCCTGCAAAAATACATATTCCATTGGCATGCCTTTAAATAACATATATGAGCCAAATAGTAAGAATATCAAGAACTTACCTCCCATCCCAGTATGGGTAATTTGTGAATAACAAGAGAAAGAACACCCTCTTTCGAAATTTCAAGTGCCAGCTGTAAGACTTGATCCACATTGGGTTCAACCTCCCCATCTCCAGAAAGCATGCATCTCATTGTCACAAAATTCTTTTCAACTTCTTCCATAGCCTAAGACAATAAAAGCAAAACTATTGATATCCAAATTTTTGAAAATGTAAATGGGTAGTTAACAAAGTACTTGAATGCCACGGCAGGCCGTTCTTGATTTCATTTCTGAACATAAACCCTGTAAGAAAATAAAACCCCAACATTTGCTTGTTGCTAAAACAAAAATCATCCATCCTCAGACGAAACATCATTTTGCCTAACATGTACTGAAAAGTAGGCTAAAATGGTGTTGATCCCATGGGCAAACATTGACAGGCACAGAAACCAAGCAAGCATTGCCTTCTGTATCCCCTAGGTTTAGAACTGGAAACATTCAACTTGGAGGTCTCAGAGTCAAATCTTGAAGTGGACTTAAATGTGAAAGCTAACTCCATTGCTGTAGCTCAAAGGGCAATGGATTTTCTTATGTACAAAAAGGAAAAAAAAAAAAAGAAACAAAGCATTAGCCATTTGGTTTTTATTACAACAAATGACATTTGCGAACATTTTCATTACTGACATCCTAATGGCAATCTTTAGCATTTCATGCAAGTTGGGAAAGCAAAAGCTCTAAAGATATGGGAAGAACAGCAAAGTAAATGACATAGCATGTAAAAATCTAAAACAACCAGCAAAATCAATGCCAAAACCATAACCAAATAAAATAATTCTTAAAACCCATTTGATCATTCCACTTTTATAACAAATTTGAAACTCACCCAGTTAACTGAAATCCCAAAACAAAAAGGAATTCAAATAATGCATGAAATTGTACCAAATTTGAGCATAAGAAAGAAACCCCAGAAAGAAAAAAGAAGACCTTTTCAAGGGCTTTAACTTCAACAACGGTTTTGGTGTCGAGTGCCATGAGGCTGTCCTTGATCGCCTTGGCTACCTCTTGCGGGGTTTTGGGCCTCGACGGCTTGAAGAATGAAAAAGACATGATCGATCAAATATTGCAAATGATATGACCCAAATTCAATTCTCTCAATTTCGCTTCGATGAAGGATTTGTAGATTGAGAAAAAGGCAAAATTAATCGGTTGATCTGTTGATCATGGAGACTTTTCACATTTTTGTTTCACTTGAAATTTATGGGAATTTAGGACAACAGAAATTGCTCAAAAAGTGAAAAAGGAAACATGCAAGTCTATGGCAAAATAATAATAATAATAATAATAATAATCTGTTCTTTGTTACTATTTAATTATTATTAAATAATTTATAAATATAGAAATGTAATCAATATAAATTATTAATGAACATTTTACCTGCATCCTTATTATATACCAACAATTGATTTTATGGATTTTATAAAAAGGATTTTTATATTTACCATGTGTTCATTTTATTATAAATAAAGATATTATTGAATAATTAACTTAACATGATTATCTAAATGAACACAAAAAAAATATATAAATCAGTTTACAAAATTTTTAAACTTGATCACGATTTCTAAGATAATTTTTTTATTCGATATAATATTAAAAAAACTCTTAAACTATTAAAACATTTAAACAAATATTTATTTCTTATTATATTTAATCAAATTTGTATGTTTTTATTTTAATTCGAATAAATTTTAATGACTAATTATAATTAATTAAAATATCATTTGCTAGTTTTATTTGTCATTTTATAATATTGATGTAATACGTATGATAATATATTTACATAATAACTAATTATAATTAGTTAAAACATCATCTGTCAATTTCATTCGTTATTTTACGATATTGACATTACATGTTAATGTGTTATAATAGATAAAAACATGACATATTGATAATGATGTAATATATACGATAATGTAATGTATTAGTATGACATAATGATATAATTATATGATAATTAATTAAAATATTATTTATCAATTTTATTCGTTATTTTACGATATTAACATTATATGTTGACGTGTTATAATAAATAATAACATGATACATCAATATTATATGATAATATAATCACATTATATTTTTATCTTCTATAGTAACATTAGATGACATAAAAATGATATATAACATTTTTTCTAATAATAGTTACGTTTGCCACAATGGTCTATTTAATTTAAAATAAAAATACTTATTTAAATTTTTAAAAATTATTTAAAGATTTTTAAAATATTATATACATTTATTTTTAAATCATATCATTTTTATAATATAATGTGAAAGGATAATGTAATTTAAAATTTGAGCTTGAACTCACTATGTGAGAACATTTTAATTTTATTTTTAAATTTAAGCTTGAGTTTCATCGTACGTTAATTTAATTAATTTTTTATTAATTCATTAAGCATTTTTTATTAATGTGATTTGTGATACATATGAAAATTAATTGATTATAATTAAAAATTTTACTTGTAATTGTAACTTTAAAAAAGAATTCAACATTAAAATACAAATCTAATGATAAAAACTATGAAAAGGAAATATGACAATCATAAGTTTTGTTATTTACACGTGAAAGTCATTGGATAATTTTATATTATTTCATAAATCCTATCTTTCCTCAATATTTTAATATAAAAGCTTTATAGTTCAAACTTCAAATTTTAACCATTTAAATGCAAATGAATAAAAAAAATTAATTGTGAACATACGCATTCTCACCTTTTTTTTTCATATTCTTTAAGTTGAAAAAACAAAAAGAGAAAAAAGAAATACATATTTATACCATATTTTCATTGTTCAAGTACCCAATAAAATAAATTAAAACCAAAAAAATCTAATTAAACAACATATAAAAAGATCATAAACTAAAAAACAGATATGGAAAATCCATAAATTTTTTTGTGATTTTACTTCAAAAAACATATTCAATTGTTTATAAAAAAATATTAAATATTGGATCCATTAATTCCTAAGAAGATCTCCTTACTTTTTAAATTCGGATTTTAATAATAGATGTGCTAATAAAATATTAAATTTAGTAATTAAAATTTTTTTATTAGTAAATTTGTTTTATTGTAAATGATATATGTATATAAATATTATGATAATTATTGTTTTAAAACTATTACTCCATCATTTATATATCTTATAGTTGTTCATTTATCAAATTTAACCAATTTTGGATAAAAATAACTCGTCCTCTTTTTGGCCAAATTAAAGTTCTTACACGTTTTAATTACAAACAATAATAAAAAAAAGGGCGGGTGGCATTACCGGGAATAAATTGAAAAGGAAGGTGTTTTCCCAGCTGCCCGCCGACTCAACCGATTGCCAAACTATTTACAGCGAGAGCTGGTATGTCACTCACACCCAAAGCACGAAGTCTTCTCCTTCCTTTTCTCCAAATTACGTTCAAAAAATTAAAAACAAAAAAAAACAAAAAATTTTCCGTTTCCAGATCCTAAAAAGGAAGGAAAAAATTCGCGGAAGTCCCCGATGCGAGGCCATGATTGGATCAACACGTGTCTTCCCGACGAGCTGATCCTGGAGATCTTACGGCGGGTGGACTCCAAAGCCAGCCACGACGCCTGTTCCCTCGTCTGTAAACGGTGGCTCGGCCTGGAAAGGCTCAGCCGCAGCACCCTCCGCATCGACGCGTCGGGAAGCCCCGACTTATTCGTCAAGCTCCTCGCACAACGCTTCGTCAATGTCAAAGCCGTCCACATTGACGAGAGATTGTCCGTTTATGTACCTGTCAACGTGGTAACAAACCTCGAATTCGTTAAATTGAGATTAATTTGAGATTTTGTTTGCTTAACTCGTAAGTTTATGTGCATTGGAAATGATAATTATTACTATCTTTAATCCTTTGTTTGATTGAAATAAAAAATCATAATTGATTCAACCCTAAAAACAAATGACTGAAACGCAATATTGATTATAATATAATTAATGAATTCATGTAAAAGGAACATCATTTATTTTTGCTATGAAAAAATAATTATATTTTTAATATTTATTTTATAAAATATTATTTCCTTTTATATCCAAAGGTTTATCTTGCTTTTACGTCCAGAAGCAAGAAGGAACGAAATGGACATGTTAATGAGGTGGTTTAAACTGTCGGTGCAGGGGAAAAAGCGTGGCAGAGATGAGAATGCGATGGCATCTCTCAAGGTGCATTATGCAGGTGAAAAAAGTGGGTCCGAAGAAGAGGTGTGTGAATCATTCTGTTTGACGGATGCTGGTCTGACTGCAGTTGCCGAAGGCTTTTCTAAACTAGAAAAGTTGAGCTTAATCTGGTGCTCTAATGTTACAAGTTTGGGTATAATGTCCCTTGCACAGAAATGTTATTTCTTGAAATCTTTGGATTTGCAGGTAACTTTTCATTGCGTTGTAGCAGAGACTGTGTGGTGATATACGTTATCTTGTAGCTCATTTTGGTTGTTCATGGCTTATTGTTACAACAAATTATCTCTACTACTTAGTGATGTATATATTCTGCTGTCAAGTGTCCATCCTCAGTCGGTAATACTTAAACTGAAGAACCATATTCTATGAATTTCTGCTAGTCATGTTCAGTAAGCAATGCACTACATAAACTTCAGTTGATTATGATGTTTTTCTCTAGGGTTGCTATGTTGGAGATCAAGGTCTAGCTGTTGTTGGCAAGTGTTGCAAGCAACTTGAGGACCTAAATTTGCGTTTCTGTGAAAGCTTGACTGATGCAGGATTGGTTGATTTGGCCACTGGTTGTGGGAAATCATTGAAATCTCTTGGTGTGGCTGCTTGTGCCAGAATAACTGATAGATCATTGGAAGCTGTGGGGTCTTGCTGCAAATCTCTTGGGACCTTGTCATTAGATTCCGAGTCTATCCGCAATAAAGGGATCCTAGCTATTGCCCAAGGATGTCCTCTTTTAAAAGTCTTGAAGTTACAATGTATTAATGTCACAGATGAGGCTCTGACAGCTGTGGGAGTTTCTTGTTTGTCATTGGAAATGTTGGCCTTGTACAGTTTCCAGCAATTTACAGACAAGTTAATTACTCTTCTTGGATTTCGTATGCAAGATGATAGAAATATTACCCTAATTGAATTGGATATCATACGTCAATGTGACCAGTTTGTTTTTCGCCCCTCTAATTTTATCTTTTGGAAAAAAAGTGGAGCTTTTCCAAAGTTTTGTTGTCTGATTCTAAGGTCTATGGATTATGTTTAGTGATTCATGATATGATTGTTGAATATAATTTTGATTTATGTTTCAGGGGTCTTCGTGCAGTTGGGAAAGGGTGCAAGAAGCTAAAAAATCTTACTCTGAGTGATTGTTATTTCCTGAGTGACAAGGGTCTGGAGGCAATTGCCACTGGTTGCACTGAACTTACGCATCTTGAAGTTAATGGCTGTCACAATATTGGAACCATTGGATTGGAGTCTGTTGGGAAATATTGCCCGTATGCTCCTCTTTTACTTTTCTCCCCTGCTACTTTTTAAGAAGGCAAGAGTTCCAGGCTTTAGCAGGAGCTAGGGCTCATACCCAATCCCTATGGTTGGGCATTTTTGGACTTGCACACTGTGGTTAATGAACATTTCCAACTGTCTATAATTTTCTTGAAAATTTTGAACTATGTCAATTCTGAAGCTCTTGATTTTGTGCAGGCGCCTTACTGAGTTGGCTTTATTATACTGCCAAAGAATTGGTAACTTTGCTCTTTATGAAGTTGGAAGGGGCTGTAAATACTTGCAAGCTCTTCACTTGGTAGATTGCTCTAGCATTGGAGATGAAGCAATTTGCAGTATAGCATATGGTTGCAGAAATTTGAAGAAACTCCATATTAGGAGATGTTATGAGGTCTCTCTCTCTCTCTCTGTCTCTCTCCTGATGGAGTTATTCCTCCGCTGACAATTTGCCTGAACCACTACTAGATGCACGATGCTTTTCTTTTCTATGTAACATGGCAATTAGGTGGTTCATTATTTAAAGAATTTAGTTTTGATTCAAAATATTCTCAGAAATGTTTTAGGCTAGGATTTTACAGATATTGTAATGCTTCATCTTTTGAGTCTCCATCTTGTGTAGACTTGCTGGTTTCTTTTGGATTCATTTTCAGTTGTTTGTTTTTTCAGTTTCAGCAATTGAAAAAATTGTGATATAAATCCTTAACTTGTATGCTTTTCATTGTCAATAGGTTGGAAACAAGGGAATCATAGCAGTTGGTGAGAATTGTCACTCTCTCACGGATCTTAGTCTCCGATTTTGTGATAGGTGTGTCTCATTGTACTTTCCTTCCTGCTTAGTTTGTGTGATAATGCTATTTGTCCATGCTGCTACATGTTTTCAGCTGTTAGTGAAATTTTTGTTTTGTCTGAAATTTGGGGCACCTACTTGCATTTTGTCTTAGCTTAGCTTAGCTTTTTTACTACTAGGGTGCGGGATGAGGCTCTTATTGCCATTGGCCAGGGATGCCCCTTACAACATCTAAATGTCAGCGGCTGCAACCAAATTGGTGATGCTGGAATTGTAGCCATTGCAAGAGGATGCCCTCAACTCTCTTACCTAGATGTGAGTGTTCTCCAGGTGTGTCCTCCCCCTCCCTCACCTTGTCTTTGCTTCTCCTTGTGCATGTACTTCTGTTTTACGTTGTTTGTATACCCTGGTCCGTGTACTGCATCTTCTGATGCTATGGCCTCCCCCTCAATCCGATTGTTGGTTTCTTTGGCTTGCAATTCCTTGTTAGTACTTGCTTATTGATTCCTTTATGGCAGAATTTGGGAGATATGGCATTGGCTGAGTTAGGTGAAGGTTGCCCCTTACTCAAGGACTTAGTCCTCTCACATTGCCACCAAATAACCGACATTGGTCTTTCCCACCTCGTAAAAAATTGTCAAATGCTTGAGTCCTGCCACATGGTCTACTGCCCTAGCATAACCGCCGCAGGAGTTGCCACCGTGGTTTCTAGTTGCCCCAGCATAAAGAAGGTCCTGGTCGAGAAATGGAAGGTTAGCCCTAGAACCAAAAGAAGAGCGGGCTCAGTCCTCTCCTATCTCTGCGTGGACCTGTAGTTTAGAACATCGAGTTGTGCAAATCAAGCTGACCACGTTTCAAACAGCTAACATGACATGAAGAGGATTCAAGTTTTACTGTACATGCCTTTCCTGCTTATTTAATGGTTTTTCTTTTTCGCCTTTTCCAAGTCACTTTCCATGTATCAAGGTTCTTTGTTTTTTTGAAATAATATCAAGGTTCTTGTTGTATGGCATTTTCTTTAATAAAACATGTACATTTTAGTTATAGAAATCTTAGGTTAAAGAATGCTTTTCAAGTTTTCTTTCTGTATTTTCCTTCAAAATATTGTCAAGTTTTCATGCTAAATCTTTTTGTATAATATGGAAGAATATTACTACTTATTTTGAATCTCACCCACGTATTAATCCCATGACACATTGTTGACATCTGCAAGACATTCATTTTAGTATAAAAGAAAAAAACTATAATGAATTGGACTAAGAAGTTATCAAACATAGTTTGACATGATATACAAAATTTCAAATAAATTTTTATTTTTTATTATATTAAATTAAATAGTTAATTAATTATTATTATTTAAAATAATATTATCTATTAATTTATATTATAAGATATTAATATGACATATTGATATATTATAGCGGATGATGATATGATATGTTTAACATGATATGATAATATTGTTATATGTCATTTTTATCTTATAAGATAGTTTCATGTGAAATAAAAATAACTGTTGATGTTTTAATTAATGATGGATAATTATTTTTTATTATAAAATTTATTTAATTTAAAATAAAAATATAAAAATTATTTTATTCAATAATTTAAAAAAAATTTAAAATATTATATTAAAATAATTAAATGGTGGTAGATTTGAAGGGGAAAGAAATATTAGAAAACTTTTTCGATTAAAGTGATGACATTGGTTAGGACTCCTGTCGTGGTCCTGTCTCGATTATAAAATACTACGTCGTTTAATGAAACGAAACGATGCGTTTTGGTAATAAGCATCGGACGGTTTCCAGACTCCGAAAAAGAACCAACGCCTTGCTTGGCTCTTTTTCTCGGCAACTTCACTTTCCCGTCTTCAACTCTCTCTCTCTCTCTCTCAAAAAAAAAAAGGTAAAAGAACAAAGCCATGCCTAACGATTGCAGTATCAGAGCTCTGTGGATCCTCAACAGTTTCGACGCCGTCGTTTTCTCCAGGTTTAATCCACCTTTTCATTTCAAATCTCTCATTTGTACGAATAGTCTTTAGGGATTTATTTTCTTCTTTTTTCTTCTTTTTTTGCTTTGAGATTTGAAAATGGAGCTCGATATTACTAAGGAGAAGTGCTTAAGATCCAAATAATTTCGATAAGGAAAAAGATAATCTAAATTTGATTTGATTTGGTTTAAATGTTCAGGAGGTTTCCGGTGGTGGAGAAGCGGTGGCGAGCTGCTTTCCAGAGTGAAAAAGAGAGCTCCGTCGATAGTCCTGTTAAGCACACTATATTTTCTTCGCTTCCCTCCGATTCAGAGTTAGCTGCAGCTTTCTTTGAGAGAAAGGGAAGGTTAGCTAATCTCCTAGTGTCCCTTTACGAATCTCTTTTATTAATGACATGAACTTAACTTTTATTATTGATTACTTCTTTTACTGCTTAAATTGCATATGACTGTTATTATTATTGTGGCCATACTAATTTACTATGAAATTAAATAGTTGCTTAAATTAACGAAATCGTTATTGTTGAGGCTCGATTTTTATGTTACTTTCAGTACTTACCTTTTTCTTCTCGTAGTAATAACCAAAACGATGCGTTTCGATTCGAAAGCAAAGTATTATAAAAGTAACAACCAGCAAGTGCCTAAAATTTCCACCCAATAGCCATATGATATATCCTGTGTAAACAATTTTACTTGCATTTCCAAATTTAACTTCGATTCTAATATCTGCGCTTTGTTAATTTTGACTTGTTTTGCTGCCAATTGTAGGGAGGGGTCTGTCCGTGGATTTGGTATACGCGTAACGCAGTCAGGAGAAGGATCTGATTCATGGGTTGATGATCCAATTACGCGTCATATTATAGGCGTTTACATAAACAAAGGGGAGGAAAGAGAGAATAATCTATTGTGGCCCTTAGCATTGCACATAAAGGGTCCTTATTGCATCCTCATACTGCCTTTAGTTGAGCCCAGGCATGTAAAGGCTTATGCAAAGTTGTGTCAAAGATCTGATTGTGGAAATGCTGTCATGACCGACGAACATTTATCTTCTCTGCTCCTTGATCTTCCATCCATCACAGGGTATGGTAAGTTACTTGCAATATTAGTCAGAAAACATAGTGCCAGCAGATTATCTCCACATTTTTTTAAAAATAAAATCATCTCTTATAAATCTTTCTTTATCTTCCTTTTCCTCTTTGAAGAACTTAGCTATTCTGTTTGTTCCTTTTCCTTTTTAAGCTGGCTTTGCATAGTCATTTCCTATATTTTCTTGTTTTTATCACCGTATGCATGTTTTATTTTGAAAATAGCCATGAAGGAATGTGAAATTATTTTGTCCTGCATGTTCTCAGTTCATTTAATGACGTGTCATATATAGAATAGAAAGGTATGAGAATTTGCCTGTCATGTAATTTCTTCTGTTGCAGTTGTGACTAAATCTGGTGTTCAGCTTGTTGTGTGCTTTGAGTTTGTAGTAGAACTGCTTCACACTTCAAATGAAACAAAACTTGTCTAAAATTTTTTCTCTTAATTCAGTTATTGTGAAATGGTTCATTATTTTTCTGTTCATTACGCAATTTTGTATCCTCTCTGTTACTAGGAAAAAAGGGAGGTAGCTGATTGTTTTAGTGCTTCTTTTTCTTATGCTGCAGGGCATTCATGGTGGCCCATGCCATTGGTGACATAGTTACTGGGGATGTAGTAGAACCTGAGGTGGTTGTAAGTGCATCACCATCAGTAGGTGGGTTGTTAGATTCACTAACTGGAAGTATTGGGATATCAGGTATCTCTTCAAGGGCAAAACCAGTAGCTGCACCTGTTGCATCTTCTACACCCTCTGGCGTTGCTGCGATAGGAGCTCTTGCATCTGATGTTCCAAAAATTGGTTCAAGGCTTTTGGATAAAGATGCACTTAGAAGTTTCATAAGTAGCGCAATGCCTTTTGGTTGGTACTTTTTCATTATGGTATTTCTCACCACAGATGTCCTTGTATATTTTTTCTTTTGCTTATGGTTAATTTGCCAAAACTATTTAATAATGAATGTTTATCTTTTATACAGGAACACCCATGGACCTCAGCTATTCCAATATTTTTTCTATCAAGGTTAATGGCTTTTCTTCATTAGATATTCCTCCCCAGGACCTCAAGCAACCGGCATGGAAGCCTTATCTGTACAAAGGAAAGCAGAGACTGCTATTCACCATTCATGAAACCCTTCATGCTGCCATGTATGATCGAGATGAGATTCCTGATAGATTATCAGTCTCTGGGCAGATAAACTGTCGAGCAGAATTGGAAGGACTGCCTGATGTGTCATTCCCCTTGACAGGGTTGACCGCAGCCAAGATTGAGGCTTTATCATTCCATCCCTGTGCTCAGGTTCCAGAACAAAATGTGGATAAGCAGGCTCTGATGTTCTCACCGCCTTTGGGTAATTTTGTTTTGATGCGTTATCAGGCAGCATGTGGCCTTGGACCTCCTGTAAAGGGATTCTATCAATTGTCTATGGTCTCTGAGGATGAAGGTGCATTTTTGTTCAAATTGCGTCTAATGGAAAGTTATAAGTCCCCTTTGACAATGGAGTTCTGTAATGTGACTATGCCTTTTCCTAGAAGAAGGATTTTATCTTTCGATGGGACTCCATCGATTGGAACAGTTTCAAATGCTGAGCATTCTGTCGAATGGAAAATTATAACAAGTGGTCGAGGACTTTCTGGGAAAAGTATTGAGGCAACTTTCCCTGGAACAGTTAGGTTTGCACCATGGCAGACACAAAGATTAAGTTCCTTTAGGTCAGTCTTTGAAGGCACAGCGGATGATGATAGTGATAATGAGACAGAGGGTACTAACAATATGGTAAATGTAGAGGAGTTCTTGATGGAGAAAATGAGTAAGGATCTTCCTCCAGTTGATCTAGAGGAGCCATTTAGCTGGCAGGCGTACAATTATGCGAAAGTATGTTCTTTTGTCTTGAACCTTTTATCCTTTTGGTTGTTTTCTTGACTTCTGCAAATTACCTGAAGTTTCTCTGTTTGTTGCTAATTTGTCATCTGCAGACTTCTTTTCTTACCTAAAAGAAAAGGGGAACAGGTGTGGCCTGTAAAACATAATTGAACCTTTTCTTTTGAACCACTGAATCCCTTTGGCCTAGTGGTAAATGTGCAAGTGGCTAGAAAGTCGTAGGTTTGAACTCTTAGCTTGGTATGGCTTGAGTAAGGCTATGGCTTAAGCCTCTCAAGAGAATGCCTATAGCTCTATAGAGCTGGCTCATTAAGGATCCATCTTCTGCAGGCTTTCTGTCGTGACCCCTTCTTCTAATATTGGTTCCTTTGTGAGTAAGGTTTGGTATGACAGCAATCAAGGGGTTGCTAAAGACTGATTGCATCTCCTACCTAAAAAAAAAAGGGCCCTAAAAGGATAAAAAAAGATAGAACATATATTTGTTGGATATTGTAGAGTGGCGATTGACAGTCAATAGTGCATGTCCCTGATCCTCATTCATGGTTACAGGTATCTTTCAAGATCTTTGGGGTATCATTATCTGGAATGTCGATTGATCCCAAATCAGTAAGTCTACATCCTCCAACTTGCCTCCCATGATTGGCTCCAGTTCAACAACACTGCATGCTGTAACAACTAACACGAACATGAATGGAAATGTTTTTATTATACTGAAGTTGCTAGCTTTCTTATATTTTGTCGTGCTGTACATAGGTAAGCATCTATCCTGCAGTAAAAGCACCTGTGGAATTATCGACTCAGGTACAATGAGCTCGAAACGTATTTAAATTTTGATAGAATTAGCTTCACATTCCTTTTGAAAGGGTTGACAACGATGAGTCTAATACATGGTATCTTCATGTTTTCATTACACATTATGGGTTTAACTTTTAACAGATTACTTCCGGGGACTATATCTTGTGGAATACGTTGGGGAAGTGCCCATCTGCTGTATCTGCAAAAGTGTAACGAAAAGCATACAATACAGCTCACCAACAGAGACGGACTTTTAAAACAGGGGCAGGCAATGCAAGCGGCTACCCCAACTGAAAATGCTACAACTTTTGTTTTGTTGTATTATGTAATTACTACAAGTTCAAGAATTTGTTATTTTACTTTAAAAATTTAATTAGTATTTCATATTACATATCTAACAAAGATTTTGGTGATTGACAAGAATTTAATGACTTCTAACTCATACACAAACTCTATAAACAACTACAAGTTAATTACTGCTGCTACTGTCACATAAAACTTTTCATTGCTTCTTTACAAAATCTAAATGTGTTCAAACCTGCTTTGGTCCTCCTCTCCTATCCTTTTCCATCTCTCAAGACATATATGTATGTATGTATGTTTATAGTTTTACATCTCTCTAACACTTTTACTTTCTCCCTTTCTGTCAGTCTTCTAAAAAATGCCTTGATGAACGGTAAAGATCGTACGGAGCCCATAAATGATCAACCACGCATGGCTTCCTGGAATCTAGCCTAAGCCAAGGTTTGCCTTTCCCGCTCCAATGGAGAAGGCTAATTGGACCAGGGTGGAGGTTCCTACATTTTCCTTCGAAGTTGTCTCCGCCCAATCCGTGCTGGTTCCACCTATGGTTCACTGCCTTGATGTTTCCGGCCAACACAAGCAAAAATGGTGGCAGAGACCCAAGTGGTATATCCTCTTCTGCTTCTGAAACGCCATCCATTGTTCAACTTTCTTCGTGTACCCTCCTCTTCTCCATCTCTCTACATCCACCACCATTACTCCCGTGTTGAAGTAACATGGGTTCCTTCCTTGGAATGTCTTTGACAGCACCGGGTCAGACCAGAAAGCATCGTTGAAATATAGAGTAAAGTTTGCATGGCAGTATTCGGGCTGCTAGCACCTTGTCTTCCATATCCACACCCAAAGCTTCCCTATATCATCGACAACAACGAGGTCCGAGTCCAGTAAATCACCCTTTTCACGTCGGCTGGTAATATATCAGCTAGATAAATCCTGGCGTAGTTCAAAGGTTGGTCCAAAGCCTGTCGAATTGACTTGGATATCTTCCCACGAACTCGGTTTGAGTCGAAACGATAGATTGTGAAATTCAGGTAAGGGAAGGTTGATGTTATGCTTGAAACGAGCTCACTATCTGAATGTGCGCAAAGGAAATGGAATGACAAGTTTTCTGGGCAAGTTGAGTGCTGTAACATGGATAGAACCGCCGCCATTGTGCCACGGAGGTAATTCGCATCAAGGGTCATAGCAATGTGTATCCTGTCAGCCTCCTCTGATCCACACGAGTCACCATTTCGGAAAGCCGGGGCCTCCCGGAAAATGGGAAGCTTCATTGGGGAAGGGTTGTGGATGATGGTGCTGACACGAATGGCGGTAGAGGTGGTGCTGCAGTGGAGGAGTAGAAAGGACAGGAGGCCAAGGAGTGAGGCTATAGAGGTCGAGGTTCTCCACGAGGCCATCCTGTGCCTTCTTCGGGGGTTCTTGTGGGGGTTGACTTCAAGGTTAGAGGATGAAAGATAGAGCAGCCATTCAGACAAAAAAGTAAGGAAGAAAAATAAGAACTGATTAAAGACCTCCCAAAACAAAAAAGGGTTTAAAGGAGAGGTTGGTAGAAAACTTGTTTGATGGTTAAGGATGAATGAGAGAATTGGCTGCAAATTGTAAGGAAGAGAAAAAAGGACGGCCTGTCCTCAAGAAACAACTAAAAGGAAACATCAAGGGAAGATAGAGATAGCTAGATTTTTGGAGATATTTGGGGAATTTTAGAGATTTCCTTCTTTAATTTTCAATTTCCCATTTTGAGAGAGGAAAGAAGTTTGCCCATTTTTGAACAACGGTGAAGAGTCATTTTGAGGATTGCATGGAGCATGCCCTGCAACGCAATGGCATGCATTCAGATATATTTTGTTTGGTCTGGTTTGATCTCCTTAATTTCCCACGTCCACTTAGTTTTTGACGTTGCTAAAAAAAGGGGTTTCTTTTAGTTTTATGAAATACTCCACACGGGTTAGAATCCTGGTAACGCTCTGCAAATTTGTCTATCAGAACAATTTTCGTAACCTCTACCTGTTGTTTGCCTTAACAATTTTTATTTATTTTGAGATATTGGTTGCAGCAGACTGCAGAAGACAAATACCAGGTGAAGAAAGACTAGCCAACCAGAGAACTAATGTCCTAAAAATAGAATCCTGAATATATGACAAAACGCCATTGTTGAACCATTCTAAGCCCAAAGACACAGAGTGTGATAGAAGCCCAGTTCTTGACCTGTCTGGGGTTCCAAAATTCTTGTACCTGGGCCAAATTCTAGCCCGTCCGAGCCGATCACCACCAGTCTTTTGTCCATCAACTGAACCGAAGGCTGAAAGACAAGGAAGTAAGCAGGCAGGCAATGATTGATAACTTTGACCTGCTTGAGGCCGGGTGACGTGATGTGGTCTCAACATATGCGCATGCATTCTTTCTATTCAGCAAAGGTCAAAAACACATGTTTTCGTATCTCAAAATGCAGGGGAGGCGGGGCTTATGGCTTATCCCATGTGGGGATGGGTTGCATATTCCTTAACGACATGAGAAGTTCGTTGACTTATCTCA